>NW_027137464.1:2633-195020 GCF_001889945.1 Aspergillus brasiliensis CBS 101740
GAATAAAAGAACCTATTTATCTGGGAATAGTCCAGGGCATAAATTATATGATATGGGGCCTGTGGTTATAAATAGGATTTAATATTTTACAGGCCCACCACTCCTTTAAAAAAGATATCTTAGATAAGACTAATACTATACAGACCCACTATTCCTGGAAAAGTACACACTGTTGCGCTTGTACATTCCAGTAAATAAGAACAGGACGCCTAGTTATAAAATAAACAAGACTAGAAGACATCTGTCTTATATCTCTAAATATTCTAATGGCCCGGTGAGACCAACTGTATAGCACTAGCATCTAGCCTCACCAGATTCACGTACCAGGACCGTTATATGGTTGAGATGAATTTCAATGTTTATTAAAGTACTAGGTATAATATTCAGGCATCTCTGCGTGTGCTTCCTCCTACTAAATGCCCAAGGGCACATGGTGATCATATATAAAAATTAAAACCCGAATCCTCGTCCCCAAATGACCATGCACGCTCAGGCTTTGGCTCGAAGACGTGAGATCCGAATTCAAGATAGGGCCAACTAGGGAAAAATAATCAGTATAGGCATGGACAGGATGAAGATATATACAATTCATGGGATCGCGCCATTAGTTAAAAGACGTCTCAAGTACACAGATGATGGGTTCCAGGTCTAACCAGTGGGCTCAGTGGAGACTACTTAGAAATAGTCAGGTAATCATAGTCCGATAGAGTATAATAGCTATTAATGAGGCGGATATCTACAACTTCAATGAGGCCGGCATCGCTTTGGGCCTAGTAGCTGACGCTGGGGTCATTACTAGAGCTGACTACTCTGAAAATGTGCGTGTTGTACATCCAGGTATTTAGCAATGGGCTTCTTCGAATAAGTATATTAACTCTACTTCTCACGTACTCGATCCGCAAATTGAGAATACACATGGACATCCGCCAGGATATGAGCATATATTGCGGATATCCGCACTAGCATGAGGCTCGCTTAAGTATCTACCTGGAGGTGGTTATGTGGCTCCTATGCAAGATGCAGCTGGTCAATGAATCTTTTTTTTTCCTCTTTTTTTTTTTTTTTTTTTTTTTTTTAAAAAAAAAAAAAAAAAAAAGAACAAAAGATAAACATGTTCAGACCCTGACCATACTAACATCCTAATTTATCCCATTCATCAAGGAAATATGAAAGATGGGGAGATATTGTCTTCTGCCGTTGCTTTGTTTTGACTTCTATAATATCATTCGCTGTGGACCATCTATTCACGCCTACTGAGCAGCATAACCGATACGTTCTCCCGCTTCAGTGGTGCCTCGGCATTGTAGGTATCCCCGATTTCGCTCGGCCCGTAGAGAAGCTCTTTCTTACTCAGAACGCCCACACTCGTGGGCACTGGGGCCATCTAGATTCGCTAATGTATGACAATCAAGCCTCGCAACGTTCTGTATGCCCCCACTCAAACAGCGGGGCTGCATGATGCAAGACTCATAATTTAACCACTCGATAGTTTTGCCGCCGTTGAATTCTTCTTCAGATGCGCCGGTGCCGTCCAGGTCACTCGTATTTTTCTATGGTAGTGCAAACAGGATGGATCTTCCGCTGCGGTCTTCAATGCCGTCTTGTAGGAAGGTGCTGGCTCCGTCAACGCCGCAGCCGTCGTGGCCGAGGGCACATGGGAGATGGTTGCCGACAGGTTCAAAGAGTCCACTTATATAGCACGTCAATAGCACCTGTATATATCCTATCTTATGCGGTGATAATTTGATAATTTGAAAGGGTGTCAGGATTACCTTGTGCTCGGCTTTTTCAGCCGATTCATGGCTCGCATTAAAATGGAGCTATGGGAACATTGCATATTCAGCTAGATTGATGAAGGTGCCCCGTCTTGTTTAGCCTTCTAGGCTGGGACGTGGTTTCTCCTTCAGTCTCTCTTCATTGTAGTTTGGGCTGGCTCTGGTTGTGTCAGAGCTATGAAGATTACGCATGCCAAAAGAACCGCAAACGGGATGGCATAATATAAGATGTATCCTTGAACGTGGGGAAGGAGTAATCTTTTCCACATGACGTACTATATAAACCTACTTACACGCGATGCCAACAGGAGGTAGATTTCGAGGTATTAGCCATAGACCAGCCAGAGTACATAGCGAAGAGCTATTACTACTAGGCAGTGAGGATGAATTTACCACGCCCAGAATGCCGTCCGTTCGCAAGATCATAAGCCTCCTGAGCCTTTGCAAGGGGGAAAGTGTCCGCCACGAGCGACTGCAGAGCACCCACATCCACCAGTTCGGCAAGGTAGTGTAGCGCCTTGTCACTGCCCTCTACTATAAAAAACAGAGCACGTACCTGAGGTTTGGATAGACCACGCTTCTCATGCTCTTCCACAAAGTTATAACTTGCGGAATCGACAGAAATCAACACCCCAGTCTCAGTAACATAGTTCCAGCATTTTTCTAACACCGCCCCACCAACCACATCAATAATAATATCAAATCTTCCTTGGTAACGTGCCAACATATCATATTCAACCGTCTCGTCCGCTCCAAGACGCTGGAGAAACTCTCCATTCCGCGCATTAGAACTAGTAGCCGCTACCACTGTTACACCTGCTGCCGCGGCGAGCTGAACCAGATACACTCCCACTGCCCCCGCAGCCCCGTAATCAGCACGCACTGGTCTTGCTTGCGTACAGTCCGCGACTTAACTTCTTCCACGGTGGGAAGAGGGATCCGGGCGTGGTTGAATAAGGCCTCGTAGGCGGTGTGCGCGCTGAGTGGCAAGGCGGCAGCCTGGGCGAAAGTCAATCCAGTTGGTTTCAGAGTGACTTCATTCTCTTTGACAACAGTATATTCAGCCCATGTGCCGGCGCGGTTGATGTCTGCCATGCCAAAAATCTGGTCACCTGGCTTGAACTTGCCGTCCAACGAGAAGACATCGGTTACAATTCCCGCGACATCGTTGCCAAGGATGGCGTATTCATGAGCGTAGGTTTCGGGCCAGGTTAACATATCGCGAATGATGGTTGTAGCTTTCACGCGAACGAGAAGCTCTCCAGGTTGGGAAAGTTTTGGGATAGGAACATCGTGGTCCAGCTGTAGGGCGCTGGTTGGGGCGGGATAGGACGGTGAATAGGGGGTGGCTCCACGAGGAGCGGGATGAACCCGAATGGCTTGCATGATGTGTCGTGTGATTGATTTCCGCATAGGAGACAGACAGGGAGGGAGAGGAGTACTGGAGGAGGAGTCAATCCGAGTGAAGGTTGTGACGATGGAATTTATATATTTCTGCAGTTGCGATACCGGATACAGATACAATTCATAACTGGCAATGAAAGAGGGTATGAAGACATACAAGAGAGACAAGCAGGGTGTTTTGGCTACGGGATAGGCTATCAATAGGCTATTTGCGATGCGAGAATCGTAGTATCCGAGACAGCGTAGGAAGGCCGCTAGCAATGCATCTCGCTCCAGATCATTGCCGCCCGAAAAACCATACCGAGGCAATATTCTTGATTAGCGCTATGCTTGTTTATTTTGCCTGGCCTATTACAGAGTACATTTGAGTAGTCTTGTTAACTAGTTAGGAGTTACTAGTAGTAGTGACTAACCTGCATGCTCAAGTCTATGACGATCGGCTCCACACCCCCGTGATTTACGGGTTTAGGGCCGGGTTTAGGGGAGGTTCCGTTCGACAAAATCTCTGGCATGAACAATCGGGACCGAACCAACTGACCAGCGGAAGATGGGTTACCAACCGGTCAATAATAACTATGGAATTCACTGACATTACAGTTAGTGGCAAAAAGTAGAAAATGTGAAACATGAGTAAGCTACATGTGATCATTAGAACAAATTGAACAAGGTCCTAACTCGCCATCAGAGGTCTCCCCGAGTATACTTAACTACATATGGGATTCTAGGGGTCCGCGGGTCGCTGCGGGTAACGACAGTCTTTTGGTCTTGTGAATATTTTATAAATAATTCTATAACAATAGTTTTATTCTTGAGAGCTACTTTCTCTTGCATATTCTTCCATATAAGCTCCTTGATGAATCTTATTTTACATTCTAAAATTGATATCTCGACAAGAGCCTGTATGCTTTTGATTCTTTTTACTGTTAGTCCTACGATTCATAGCTAGGCCAAAGTTCATTCTGGAGCCTTATTTACTGTATCTTCGATAGCTCTATTACTGCTTGATATATATCTTGCACATACGGCATCAAAAATGCTGTCAAGGCAGGTAATAGAGCATGCTGGCAAAGATTCGGAAGAAAAGTTGTTAAGGGAACTAAATAGTAGTATCCATAATGTATACTACTATATAAAAGGTGGAGATTGAGAGCATTTCTTTGTTCGAGGACTGGGAAATACAACTCCAAGGTGGTGGGACAAGCGATATTTCCCCCCCGCCCCCTAATAGCACCTGCCTCCACTGATGACATGTGCGTGCTCACACAATACAACCAACACGTGAAGTAAATAGAGAAAGAACAAGTTCCAAACACCTAGCATATCATTGGATCATAAGGAGGGCATTCCGTAACAGATGATCACCTCCAGGCAGTGAAGACAATATCCAGGAATTCAAACTGCCTGATCCAGAAAGCATCAATCATCCAGCCATTAACAACGAGTTTAACGACTTTACGATCTATTTGCTGAGCTGGAGGGTTACCCAAGAGCGGCATGGAATGCAATGCGATGGGTGCTAGTCTGATTAGTAAGTCAAAAGGATACCCACACCTCTTTCTCTCTCTCTCTCTCTCTCTCTCTGTCTCTCTCTTACTCTTAACGTCACCCTTTTAATGACACACTACCGTCTTGCTCGCCCTGTACCTCAAGGAGGCCCATGGATTCGAGATCCACATCGCAATATCATCGAGCTACGCGCTCATCTCTGGCTTGTTTGCCCTGCCGCTCGCGCCACCTGAAATGCGATGGTAAGCGACCCTGCTGCGATCGCTGCTCCGAGACTGGCAAGCAGTGCAGCTATGCTCAATCACGGCGCGGTGGGTTAGACCGCGCGGCTTTAGCTGAGCGCCGCAACCGACTGGCAGCAGCGGCAGTCAATTCTAATCCAGACAATGTCACAAGTTGGCAAGGAGCTGCAACGCTTCGGCAGCCCCAGGAAGGTACCGCCGTGTACCTTCAGGTGAACTCTCGCTTCGAGTCTTGCATGCGCGATCTCAACAGCGGACCCGGCCACACAAACACAGTTCCTCCGAGCAACATCGGAAATGATCCCCTGATTGATTCATACTACAAGAACTTCCACATATGCCACCCCTTGGTGATACCGAGAAATCACCTGACGAAGCTGTATCAAGATCCGAGCAGACAAGAAGGCTTCGCACCACTGATTGCCGTTATTCGTTTTATTGGAAATATTTACAAGGCGCGAGAGTGGTCAATACCGCTAAAAACATACCTCGAAGCTTCATTTTCACAAGCGTCCGCGTTAGATCCAATTATGGTTCAATGCCGACTTCTATATTCAATCGCCTTATTCTGGTACGAGTATAAGACTGATGCCAAATTGCAGATGGATCTTGCAACTAAGCGTGCTATTGATCTGCAAATGTTCCGTCAAGAATTTGCAGCAGCGAATGCAGCCGAGGATCTCGTGTTGCGTGAATCTTGGAGACGAACTTGGTGGATGTTGTACATTGTGGATGCATACTATGCTGGTACCTTGGGGACATTGGACTTGAGGATCGTAGATATTGAAGCAACGGCGGAATTACCCTGTGATGAATCAGACTACGAGTCAGGGGTGAGTATCGGTATCCTCTCTCTCCGCGTGAACGAATAGACTGCTTATGTTATTACAGAATATCCCAACACCCAGGAGTCTTCAGGAGTTCAATTGCCGTGAATTTGGGCCTAAGAACATTCGCTTCTCGTCCTTCGCCTATCTTATCGGTGCCGTACAATGCGCTGCATTTGCCTTAACTACAACTTCTAAAATACCGGCCGAAGAATGCTCCACGCATATAACTCAAGCTGCCGACTGTAGCCTTGACGGATGGCGACTTCTATTACCCCCAGATCACAAGCAAGTCATGGACGTGACTGGTAAAGTTGACGAACTCATGTTCCAGGCTCATTTACTTATTCATGTGTAAGTTTGATACTTTCGGCTATATAGTTATAGCATCTCAACTTAATGATTAGGTCAACAATTGGACTCCACCGTCCACTGTCGAATTTCAGATTCAATACTGCTGAGACTGAATCCAGTTGCGCCCGTGAGCCACCTTTAGATATACCCTCGCCTGATCTAGTTAATGTACATACCATCCGAGTATTACGAGCTATCGAGGCCCAAATTCGCCTCTTAGCCTTACCAATTCAACAATTTCATCACACCCCCTTTACTACCTGTATGGTAAGTAAAGGAACACTGGCCTTGCTTTCAGCCTGCAATGCCTTCCTGAAGGGAAGGGATCTAGCTATTGCAAGAGATCAGATCCGAATGACACTTGGCTGTCTCAAGGCTCTCGGGGAAGTGTGGCCCAGAATAGCGAGGAATGTACAGGAGATTCAGAAGATTGCTCAACGTGTGCTGGCGCTTGGGTATGTGGCCAATAGTCACAGTACGCCTGGATCTAGTGATATTCCGGTGTCGGGGGCAGAAGGGCCAAGTCTGGCCTCGAATGCCAGTGACATTCTGACCAACGACATTGATATGATTGCGTCCCTTGGGGCGATCAACGATCTATGTGGTTGGTATAATGTCGGAGGTCCGGGCAATCTTCCGTAAGGGATGACAAAATTGTATTTATGACCTCCCCCGGCACCGGTATGATTGTGACGGGCGCTTTTTTTTTTTTTTCTTTTTTTTTTCTCAATTATATTGTTGCAGCGAAGCGAAGACAACCGCTGGTGCCACTCCTGAAACCGCGCGGCCGGAGTGGAGAGCATGTGGATGAAGATGCTGACAGGACATATATTAATGTAATACGAGTACAGTCTTAATGAGCCAATACAGGGAGCTCATATAGGTAGTGACAGCTATATCGAGGACATAAAGTAATCGAGAATCTGAGAACCTACTACTCGTACTGCTAAAAGGCTCTTTTCCGCGTCTTGCTTGTTGAGTACCGCTCGGAACCAGTCCTACAACCGGAAGGCACCATCGAGGAGGGTTGCTTCAAGACCCATTTGCGCAAAGCTCAAAAGTGGCCAGTACACGACCTCAATGCCGGAGCACCTCCCTGATCCCATCTGCAAAGAGAAACTTGGAGTAGACAACATGGAACCACGCAACGGGGCCAGGCAGCGGCCTCCCATCCAAAGGGTCCACCACAACACTTGAGAATGATATGTCAACCGAGGCCTCTCGTTCCTGCTCGCCATCCTGAGCCAATTGGCGCCTCACTTCGAATCTATGCGTATAGGCGAGGTTCGATCGGTCCGAGCCACCTGCAAACTCGGCAAAGACAACTCTAGACCTGGGGAAGTCGCGTGTGGCAGAAGCGAAGCGCTGACGTTCAGCCTCGCTCACACCACTACAATCTACCAGGAGGAACATGCCGAAAATATACGTCCCCAACGGGAGGGGCCAGGCGTTAGGATTCAAAGAAGAAAGTTTCCAGATAGGCTTCTCGCTTTTGGTCGCCGACTCGGTAGGAGACAGATGCAGTCCTGGGGTGCCCTTATTAGTGAGTACTCAGGTAAAGACACCATGCATGTGAGCAAGGAAACTGCACCTGAAAGGTCTGTCCAGGACTTTCGCGCGGCGCAGAGAAGCCACCTCTCGGGTGTCATTGCCCATCTGCTAAAGAATCCCTGGATGAACCGGGCCAAGACTTCTTCGTCGGTGATATTGGGTGTTAGCTCGCGAATTGGTATACGTAAACTATATGTGCCTTGGTGGGTTGGAAATCCCTGCGGGTTAACAAGTGACATGGGGAATGAGTCCACATGGCCGGGGGTAGCGACCGTGGTATAGGTCGCATTTCTTGCCGGGGAGGTTTGATCGTAATAGTAGAGGCTGGCACCGAGGCCCAGTGGAATTGGTAACAAGGAAAGTATCGAACGAGCGGTCATTTTGGCCAGCTTTCAATGAAGCTAAGCTTGCATGAGAGTTACAAGGGGACTCTTTCAGGACTAAATATGTGGCTTGCGAGCTTATTGCCGTCACGCATGACTTGCCAATTTTGCGAATCGTTTCACCGCTTGGGAACGTTTTTTGACTTAACTCATATTCACCATCCAAATGGGAAACGGGGGATTTATTAGCGACAAATGAGTGCTCGGGATGCCGGTTCGCAATTCCCGAAGGAGCCAAGGGGCGTGATGTACTAGGTACTACTGTAGTAGTCTACAGATCTTCAATCAAGGCTGTTTTGCAGACGTCGGAACTCAATGAGATCATCAACCCGTTGGTTCGAGCGCGTGGCAATGGGACGACGACTCTTCCATGGAACTACCTAGTATACGCAAGGACCTGCCTAAAAGCGACAAAGTCCAGACGTCGGTCAATCCACTAATCCGGCCTATAGGAATTAGGAACCAGGAATCTTCTCCCTGTCTAAATTCAAGGCCACATCACAAGGCTCTTCCCGCATAGCCTATCGTTCTGTTTGGAGAAGGATCTTCACCTGCAGATACCCGGTCCCTTCCCCGAATAGCCTATCCGGATATCGGTGTGGAGAAGGTCCGTCCCCGGCAGATATCCGGTCCCACTGGTAGGGAATCACGCGAATTAGACTTCACCGTGGGAACCTCAGGAAGGATCACACCATGCTTCATCTCGGATATGGAGTGGACGGCAGGGGCATATCGGGTACTCGGCTTTCATGGGTCCCGTGGTAAGGCTCTTTTGCATGTCAACAATCAGCCTCCGAGGTGTATCAGTTGAGTTTGGTCCCGTAGAGATGAAGTTGGGCTCAATAACTTTCCTTTCCTTGAACACCGAGCTTCTGAAGTCACGCCACGCTCTCTTTGTCATATTTTTGCTGTTCCGGGTGAGTTATGCGCTTGAAGTGTTGGGCTGTTGGGAATCAACCCTCTCCCAGTCTGGTTCATCTCATCTCATCTACGCCACCCTGTAACCTATAACTGGGCCATTCGTCCACACTGTCGAGGAGTTCAGTTTGTCTTTTATCATCCACAACGGACGAACAGAGCCGATCAAACACCCCTTGGACGTTCGTGATCTACATTCATATTGTCGCCATGGCCGAACCGACTTACGATCCGAGGTCTGTATCCCAAAACTCATCTAACAAGAATGCCACTCTTAGAAGACTTGCTAATGCCCTTTTATAATAACAGCCGTCCTCTAGGGACTACCACCCTTGTCTACCAGTATAAATTGGTCAACTGCCCTGGGAAGACCATTGTGGGCTTGCTCGTTGAATACCCGCCAGATGGTGCCACGCCCCCTCATCGTCATGGAGGAGCTTCCGTTTCTGCGTATGTGATCAAGGGCTCTGTGCTGAACAAGATGAACAACGACCCGATGAAAGTAGTCGACCAGGGTGGATCTTGGTATGAAGCGCCGGGGTGCCATCATCGGATTAGTGCCAACGCCAGCAAGACTGAGCCAGCGTCATTCTTTGTGAATTTCGTTCTTGACACTGAGACCCTAGAGCGGGAGGGGCTTGCTGTGCTGGTGCAATATGATGAGGAGTACAAGGACATTGTCGCCCAGAAGATGAAGGCTTGAAGTTAAAAGCCCGGTTAGATACGACCTGGGCGGACCGGCGACGTGATGTCCTGAAGTCCCATTGGCCAACACATCGCCATTTGTATGTTTAGTTTGTTTATCTTCCTCTTTTATATGTACATTCCCACACTGACAAAACACATATCCAGGATGTCATTGAACGGCCGGAACACCCGCAGTGTGGACATTGGGTTGACCAGGGTTATGGTAAGAGGGTGCTTTTACAGTTCAAGAAAGGATAAGATAGGAGCCTGTTATCTATCTGATCTCCTGATGGTTATGTTAGAAGGCACTCATTCAGGATATGTTCGGTCATACGCCTATCCAGTACGTATATCAATCGTGCATAAGATCTGATAGCCATTAGTCATTTCCCAATACTATCTTTCTTGCTACACCACCCATTCCTTGACCCAGTCCATGAAGACTTTAGATATTTCTTTCTATTCTGGGAGATCGGAGAATAGATTAGATAGAGAGTAAATATATGTTGAAATAGGTACTAGCCAGACTACACCGCTTAGAACTTTCTTACCTATCCCTGTCTTTCCTATTGAATCATATGATTAGCTCCCATTTCTAAACCCTAGCAAGTGCGGAATAACACTACACATGGATCCGGAGCTATGAACAGGGTCCTGTCATTCACAATCCACGAACACGTAAACAGAAGCCTAGGCTACATGGAGCCGTGTCCATTGTACATCACTATGCAGGTGCCAAGGAGCGCATCTCGGCTTTTTGAGCGCGAAGCCATTACATTACCAGTAGGGCGGCATTTGTTGTTCATTGAATATCGCAACGGGATGCGCCTAGGTACCAGCAGATCATACTGAACTGGGATGACCCTCGCAGTAACTCCACGTAATCAGGGCGGCCACGGAAAACATAGCATTGTACTAGGTATATACTACCTACTGCCTAGATTGACGTCGGAAAACACTGTGGAGGGTCCACAATACTACCCAGCATCCAGTGTTGAGTGAGCGAGTGGGCGGCCGAACCGTTCCTCAAGAGTTGGAGGTAGAATTTATGAACCTTTTATGCCAAGTAGCAGGGGCTTCTTCGGTACCTGATTTCCGTGAGTTTCCAGCACAAGTAGCAGATACTCAACCTATTCAAACAGAGATGATAGAAGTACGAGCGCAGCACTAACACCCCTTTGTGTTACATTCCATATGTACGCCGTGAGAACAACTTTGTGCAATATGGAGCTGAGAGGTTACTCCCCCCGTCCTCCGTCAACTGCATTCCTCGGCAGTGTGTCTAGGTTCAACGCAGCAATACCTACTTTCGTGTGAGCATAGGTCCCATCAGGCCCGTAGAATTCCCCCCCGTATGTGAGCACCTGATTGCTCTGTTAGGGTAGTATTACTTCACAGGAGAAACACTAGACTAAGTCATTCCCCACTGCCTGGTGACCCGCCACATCAATTTCCGAGGGCCATCCGCCTTCTTCCAGGGGGGGGCGTCCCGGGTAGACACCTCGACACGTCTGAACTCTGAAGACTGTCTGTCTCTTGACTTACACGCAGTATGCAATGTATACGTGGTGACTCTCGGTTCATGTGGATCTCAAGTATGACGGTCAAGGTGGAATGACCGGAGGCTCACATCCGGTCCATCGGCACCGGTGAGTATCTACTACCGTTTCAGCAAACGTCGGGTCCACCACTTCTAATTCCCGATCACTAGACAACTTATGGTCTCGTGGCTTACAGGCCGCAGTTGGCCTATGTCACAAATTGACTGCACTAAGTTCAAAACAGCGTGCGATCGTCACGTTGCACTCCCAAGGCATCCTATTCGCAGGATCATCCTCGCACAAAGGATTTTGATATTCCTCTTAAATCGAAGGCATGCCCCCAACTGACATAGACCCGAGTAAGTGCCGACGAACTCTTATAGATCCTCTTGCGACACTTCACGATAACGACCGTTTCCCAACAACGATTTCCGCTCTTTTGCTACCATGGTGCCCACCGTTCACGTTTACGTCTTACCAACTGGGTACTTGGAATTGCCAGACACGTTGATATTTGCCGGGGGGGATCCAAAACTCAAGCACACGTCCCCTGACTACAGCTTTCTCATATGTCATCCGGCTGGGAAGAAGGTCTTGTTTGACTTGGGCCTACGAAAGGTAAGTGGCTGGTCGCTTTTAGGGGAAACTGAGTAGAAGCTGACGATTGGGTGGTAAATGCAAAAGGATTGGGAGAATTATCCCGCCCTGATCGTGAAATCTCTCTCGATGATCGAACCCTTCGTTCCGGAGGACATCGTCGGCTTGCTAAGTCATGGCGATGTGAAGGCCGAGGACATTGATATGGTTATCCTGAGCCATCTTCACTTTGACCACACGGGTGATGTGACCAGATTCCCACACGCCGAGATCCTGGTGGGTCCAGGTGGCAAAGATGCAGCATCTCCTGGCTACCCATTCGACAAAGGTTCTTCTTTCGATAGCGCCGTCCTTCAGCATCCACGGTTTTCCGAAATTCAGTACGAGGTCTTAACTGCGAAGGATTCACTACCGGAGGGCTGTCCTTTCGATAAGGGGTTTGATGTTTTCGGCGATGGCTCGCTCATTGTGGTCGATGCACCGGGGCATATGCCAGGCCACCAAATGGCCATTGCAAGAACGCACGACCAAGAGTGGGTAGTGATGGGCGGAGACTGCTGTCATCACCGCGATCTTCTCGAAGATCCCCGCAAAGACATTAGTCTGACACCTGGGCCTGGATTACCGACCGGGTTTCATTCCGAGCCTCAGGTAGCCCGGAGGACGATTGGGAAAACACGAGAACTGCATGAAATGCCCGAAGTGCTAGTGGTACTTGCTCATGACGCAAAACTGGAGGGCGTTCTGCCAGTGTATCCCGAAGAAGTCAACGGGTGGCGTGCGAAGGGACTCAAGACCAGGGTCAGACAAGATTTGCTCACGATGGAAGAAGTCAAAAATACATACTGGCCTACTCTGAATGCCCAATTCCAGGGTGCTGCTGATGGTACAGGAACGTCTGTTTGATCAATCCTGACCATCACTGCCTCGATAACCAAGTTTGGGAGGAAATTGGATTGCATAAAAATGGAGCACTGTGCTAGATGCCATCTACACGCGAATTATTGAACAGATTAGCTCCCTTCAAGACTTTCAACCATATTTTTTAAAGCTGGAGAATACCCAAAACAATATGTTTGGCAGGTCTTACGAAAAGCCTGATTAAGAACTCGGGGTATATCCCTCGTAACCTCAAGCAAAAGGTACGGAATTGTTGGCAAGAGAGGATAGAAGAGCCAACTCATTGTTGAAAGGGGCTGAGAGTGAACGAGAGGACTGAAGGATCCAATAGACAGGACTAGGCCTATAAACAGTAAGCTTCCCCAATCCCATCATTCACACTGTCAGCGCAAGACACGTATATTGCTGCAGCCCGACATTTGTCTTTGCTACCCACTGCTGCCTCTTTCACCACGCATGCCTGTATTTACATTTACTGACCCTCTTTCGGGTAGTAAGTAGAGCACACTGAGAAACAATCAAATCGTTTAGATTACACAAAGGTACTACGTGACTGGCAGCCACAAACAAACATGTTAGCTAGAGTACTGTGTCTGCGATGTCTTCCTTTCCTAGATCTCTTATCATCTACAAATATCTATGGTTTTCTGCAACTGCAGTCGAATGCCTAAGATGGGGCAGCAGGCTATCCATCGAAATGACACCCGCATCCAAGCCCGACGACATAATTGTACCAAGGATCTTGTAGCGTAACCTATCCTTTTTTATTATTATTTTTATTTATTTATTTATTTATATATTTATCTATTTATTTATTTATTTTATTTTATTTTATTTCATTTTTTTTTTTTTTTTTTGGAAAAGTAGACACCCTCGGATTCCTTTTCTACTCGTTGGTAAGGCAGTGTCTGAACTTTAAACTACCGAATGATTACACCCCGTGCATTACTCCCAGAAAGGGCCCAATATTGTCAGAGATCATTTCTAAAACGTACAATTGTATTGTGACAGGCTAAGAGACGTCCGCTGATACATCGCGTATCAGCCTTAGTATCTAATAGCACTAGGAAAGGCATAATAATAATATTGATCTTTTCTAATTTTCTAATTGCAATTTCTTTTTTCTTTTTTTCTTTTTAAAGATAAGGGAAGACGGGGTAATATTTCTACAGTAGCGTATTAGCCCATAGTATGTGGGCTGGTGAAAGTAATGAAAGGGGCAAGCACAGATGGTGGATAATTGGCGGTGTTGACCCGAAGTATCATTCGTGCACATATGAATGGAGGGCTACTCTCTGTATGAGGCGTCACTGGATAATGATATACAGGACCAGAAAAATGTGGCTCTGGAGTGCGAGCATCTGTTGCCGGTGGTCCAGTACGACCTCGATGAGTTGAACATGGTAATCCGGGTCAATCCGGATAGCCGTGTCATAACAACTTCTGAGCTCGCAATATCGGCCTCCTACATGGCTCTGCATTCTGCAATCCACATGGACGTTGGTTCACTCAATTTTATCCCGTACACCGATCCCCCACGCTCGTGTACTATTGCCACTCGGCGATTCGGCGTTCGCAATGTCCGAGGCAAGTGGTCCCAGTGATCCAGAATAAGAATAACGGGATGCAATCCACCTCTTCCAAGCCTTTAGCAAGTTTTGGTCAACAGGCCCTGTTGCTTGCTCTTCGCTGAAGAACCATTTTCTAGCATGAGAAACAAGTAATACAGCATATGGAGTGTGTATTTTGTTCCCTTTGACCCAGGTTTTATCTTATTTTTTTCACGCCTGTGATGTGCTTTGGGCGATCCTGATCTCGACAGTCCCTTAAACAACACATGCTGCTTTGTCTGCTACAAAGTCTTCAGTCGGAGGTGCGTTATCAGTTTGCTAAGCGTCCTAGACAAGTGAAAGCATGACAGTTGCCAACCAAACTCTTCAGAGACTCTCTCATACGGCACATGCCAATCCACGAAAGACGCCATATGCTGCGGCCGAGGAGAAAGGCATGCCTGCGATGTACAAGGTGAATATCTCGTCCGGTGTCGATTTCTGCTCATAGTCATCTATCTCACTGGCGTAGGATGAAACTCAAATGCCTGAGAGAACGACCATCTTGTTCGAGTTGCACAAAGCGGCGAGCAGAGTGCAGATACGACAACAGCCAGGCTTCAGAAGATCGCCTAGACAACTCTGTAAGTCTGGAGGACGCACGACACCAGGTAAGCTCCGGGACACCGCGTGAGCGTCATATTTCTTTCCTTGAAACTGCCGAAGGGCCGACGGTAACCACGCCATTGCCAACGCCGCTTTCGGCCCCAGTAGGGGACATGGAGATGCCTGACCCACCTGCTGGCAATATCAGCGTTGTACCACCCGCTGCCGACGTTGGTTATGCCGCTCTTACAGGAGCTCTTCCCGTTACCGAGATAGATTGGATCTTGGCTGGTCTTGGTCCGCAGCACTTCCTTAGCAATGCGCCTGGTCAAAACGATGTTCAATTGGACGATCCAATCATTGAGTATCATCAGCCTGCTTCAATGATCACACCACGTACAGATATAGTACCATGGGGAGGCCGGAGTGAAGACATCCCAATCAATGAGCTTTCTCTAGCTGGCCTCGACAGGCTTCTGGGCCTTCCAACTCCACGGAGAGCACCTAGACACAGTGGAAGTAGATGGCCCAGTGGATGGCCAATCGACTGGCTGGATGGACATGTGGAGATTCCGACCCTCCCTTCACTTGAAGAAAATGAAGACAACTAGCAAACCACCAATTCCTGTATTCCTACAGTATCTGTTGATGAGGATACAAGAAAAGTCATGCTCGATGGAGGGCAATATCACTCGCCAATTTTCCAAGCAGAAGTAGGCTTGATACGTGTATCGACCTATACGTTGCAAAGTGTGACTGGGTACGTCAATCCAGACGTGGTCTCTGAGTTCATCCTTGTGCGAGACTGAGTACCGTGGAAACGCCAAATAAGATACTTCCCATCGGACATCGTCCCACCTTCGAACCATCCAGAGAATTGACAGTCACACTGGCAATTGCTTGTCTGGGCGCCCTCTATTCTGCTTTCACACATTCTCATGCATCCGCAATGTCGTTATTATGAAATCAATCGTCGATTGCTCCTTTTCATGGTATGTCAAGATAAAAGACGTTGACTCTGTGGTCCTGCGGCTGATCGAGAAGATCTAGGCGGAATATAATCTGGATATCATACAGTCCAAAGGATATATCACAGCACTGATCCTCTAATGCGGACATGGCAGTTCGTGTGGGAATAAGCGCCTATATGAGCTAAGCAAGTCCCACAGAAGCATCCTAAATAGAAGTGCATAATGCACAGGACTCCTGTCATGTATTGCGCCTGAAGCTCTATATAAGGATACTGGTTCCTTCGAAAAACGGTGGCATACTTGAATAAAACATGAAAGATTATGCCGTTTAGGGTGGGCTATCTATGAATGAGCAAATTATTTGCCTCTTGAACTGCCTGCGGCTAAGTAAAATAAAGGAAGTGGATCCCTTGGGTAGTTACCTTCACAATACATCACCAAGCATCAGTGTCAGCGATATTTACTTACGTCTTCCAAGTCCCTCCACACATTGGAAGGCGGAGTCTTCAAGAGCCTGGGCTTCCCTCCATCCATGGAAGGACATGATCCCGAAAATGCCATCGTTCAGGTCTGTGGTTCAGGCGTATACGGGAGGGAATACCTCGACATTGGGAACTTCTTATTTCTACGCTCATGCGCTACTTGTACAGTGTGTTGGAAATCAAGCTGAGCCCCATCCATGAATTCCTGCAAGATCACAACCTCCCAGCAAGTGAAGCAAGTGAGTATGCTGTTTTATAAGTTTTGGATCAACTCCTAGAACCATTATTACCACCAACACGTTTCCTTTCGGAAGGGGAACTAGCAGATTATATCCAGAATATACAGCATAATTCACATCACTCACATATACGGAGCTGGGTTTACTACCACATATCTCCATTCCCTCATTCATCCTGAACTCCTTACCCAAGTTAAAGAAGAGATAGCGGCGTGGGCGTCACAAGATGCCAAGCGTCTCCATAAAGTCTAGTACCACAGTAGGCAGATCCTAGCCATCATCTGATAATATCCTTATAATTCCCTCATAGAAGCTTTCAACACATTCTATGCCAGCTTGCCTTATTCTTTAGGCTTTGGCAGGCACTCTCCCACAATCACCAACCAATTTACGGCAAATTCTTCGAATTACAATACTTCATAGAAAGGACTATGGGTTAGATGCAGCTATCAAGGCATAGATCCAGTATAGGGACCATGCTTCAATCAGCTTGTTTAGCATGCCCAACTTATATGACCAGGTTGGTAGCAAGTACGTCTTGGAACAAGCCATCGGATTATTACAGAGAATACAAGTTATCAGAATTACTGCGGCTTTTGCAAATACTCTGGTAATACTCCAGAATAGTCATCTACATCTGACATGTACTTAGTATTAATATTGAAATCCAGCGCCGGGTTGCCTGTACAAATTCGTCGATAGAGAAAGAGCATATCTGATATGTGGCGTGTTGCCTTGCAGATTCATTTATTTATCACTTTGAATCATTTGAATCCTTATAACAGGTGGTTTCTTTCATAGGCCGAATCATTTTGATATTCTGATTTCCTGACGAGATCGAAGCATCGCTGAAGATTCGCGTCGTCGCCGAGGCGTTATCCTAACTGCCCCTCTCTAATCCCTACTAGTATATAAATCTTTGATAAAATCCAGTCTACTCTTACATGTCAACCGTGGAAAGTTGTCTGAGATCATACACTCCTACTGAAATCCCGGATGATCTCATCTTTTAGCGGGATGGAGCCTATTGATCTTCCAAATGTGCATCTATCAAGGGCACATACTGCACCCGGACACTAGACTGTACCGCAGTGTTAACCATATCAGCTTCTAAATCCCCCCATGATAATTAAAATCAACCAATCCAAATCAACAAACATGAATACCGCTCTCTCACCTCGTATCCCAGTGCGCGAGGCGGGGAGCTAACTCCGTAGCTCCGAGCTGTCATTTGTGCCCGACAGCGCCAAAACCCAGCCCAGCCCCCACGACTGATCGATCCATCGACGGATCCAGTCAAGTGGCATCGTATAGAGTATGCGCTAACAATAAGAAGCAACCCCAGTGTCTATCAACAAATCATTCAACAAATAATCCACACCGCCAGAACTCTTCCCCTCCCGTCCCTGCCGATAATCCAGACCCTGTCCCTCTCTCCACCACCCGAACCCGAAACTTAGTCCCATACAACAAACACTCCACCAACCTCCTCCACCAACCTCCTCCCCTACCTCCAAAAATGTCCTCATCAGACACCAACACCACCCTAAGCACCACCCTCAGCGCCAGCAGCACTTTAATCGGCTACATCGGCACCGAAGTCGCGACCCCATCCAACACATTCCACCGGCTCCTCTGGCCCCAACGACACTACAATAATTTCTCGCTGCGCAATTCGTGGAAACCGGCCTTATTGATGCCCCTCGGTGGACCTCTGCACACGGCGGCATTAAAGACTATCGATCAGTTCTTTGAGAATGGGTTGTTGATGGGTCCCGAGATGGGGAGGATGCTTGGGACGGCGTTTTTTGGGGATGAGGGGGAGAGTTATACTGTGTTTGGGGGTGGGGATGGGGATGATGGTGATGGAGGGGGAAAGGGGAGGGAGGGGCAGGTGAGGAATGGTCTTTGGGTTAGGGTTTTGAGGGGGATGAAGGTGATGAATGTGATGAGGGATGATAAGGGGAGGGTTCCTGGGAAGGTGAGGCAGAAGACGTGGGTGAGTCGGTTGGTTCTTACTGTTGAGGGGAGTTCAGTGCTCAGGTTAGAAGGGAAACAAGGAGTAGGTGTGAAGAAGGTGGTTTGTGTGGATGGGGATATTGGCCCGATTACCCTGCGGGTGATTGCGGGCATTGTGATGACGGAGATTACGGGAATCGGGGTGGCCGTGGCCGTTGTGGTGGTTTGGAGAACGGCGTGGATGGTTTTATGGCTTGTTCCGCTGGTGTTGAAGCTGGTTAGTGCGGTGTGCTGTGTGCCTAGGGAGCCTCTGGTTGTTACGGATGAGGATGTTCCTGGGGTTGGGGCTACCGGGGAGAAGAGAGAAAGGGAGGGGGTGAAGAGGTTTCTGATCTCGTCGGGACATGGTTTTCAAGTTATAGAGGGCCCAGCGCGTCTAGTTCAGCAGTTCTTCAGACACTATGGTCACCCCCGGAGGAGTCGGTGGAATGAGCTCGTCCAGATTGGGGTGGTTATTGCGTTCGGGCTGAACTTTCCGGTTGGATTGGTCGTGTCGACCATGTGGATGCCCATTGGGTTGCAGTGTGTGTGGACCGCCTACGTGCTGTATGTCACGATAGCGATGTATATTTCTAGGTATGCGCACGCTCCGTGGTGGTTGACGACAGAAGAGAAGATAGCCGAGGCCCTGATCGACGCCGAAGAACATCCAGGAGAGGTACTGGTTCTATTCAAAGGGGGTGATGATTGCACGATGAGGTTGGATTTGACTCGGACGATACACAACTCTTACGGAGAGGCAAAAGCACATGCATTGCAACTGGTTCAGTCACCACAACTTCCACCCAGCTGGCATCAGGCCAGAAACGGGTCTCAGTCAGTGAGCTCTAATGCTGAGACCCTTACGCCATAGAAGGACGGTTCTTGAACATTTTATGACTACACTGCAGCCAACGACTCGGGTGTGCTATGGACGATGAACTTGAGGTCGAAGCAGCACCACTTTTCGTCGACAGGATTCACAATGCTCTCATACCGAACGGGAGGACGTCGTGAATAAGCCTCTAGGAATCCGGTGTCGTTGGGACCCACCGGTAGCACAGGGACAGTTGGAATCATGTCCCTAGATTTGGAGACCAAGGTTTCATCACGAATGGCTGAAAGCTCAAGGGAGTGAAACGAAGTCGGCTTGTTCGTCACAATCACCTTGAAATATGCCACACTGGAGGTCTGAGTATCCAGCAGTTTGGCTCGAGGGAGCAAGATTCGGATATCGAAGGTGAGATGGCAGACCAACGTGCGGTAATCGAGCGTGTTCAGGCTTTCGTGATACGTCTTGGGTGACATTTGGGTGATACCAAAGGCACTATCAAAGGATAGAATGTTGAGGTACATGATTTCCTTGCAAGTGTTGGAGAGGAAGACCGTGGCATAGTCACCGTTGAGGAGGTGAAGGCACCCGTCCGCGTCCACAGTTGGGCTTCTGATATTGGGTGCTGTGCTTCCGTTCTTGTATCGATACCCGCCTACCGGGTAGATCTTGATCTGGTCCAAGAGCTCTTTGCAGTTTCCTGAAAGACCCAAATTTGAGCGATATGTGTCGATTTGACTCTCAAGAGATCGGGGTTCCAGTGGCAACTTGGTATCGACCACTGTCGCACTGCCGTTGACTTGCGGTTTTGCAGTAGTCACATCAACCACGAGAGGAGTATCAAGTTTTGCAGAGCTTGAGAGAGGACGAATCTCATCCACCACAAATAGAAGCTCTTCCGGGAAGGAGTCGCTGGATTGCTGCTCATGATCTACCGGAACGAATTGGACCCTCGTGCCCCGAGTCATACCATGCGCACTTCCAGCATCCAAGACGAGACTGAAACCATTAGCAACCTTGGTCAGCTGAGCTTTGAAGATCACTGCCGGTGTCAACTCGCGTCTTTCGTCACATCCTTCAAGGAAAAGCCTCTCGGTATTCCCATACGATTCCACTCGAATGCGTATGATACCGGGCTTTTCGACCTGTGACTGATGCGTTTCCAGCCCAATTTGTCGCACAATCTCATTCCAGGTCAATTGTAAACCATGTTTCTCCAGCAGACGTGGAATCCAGTATGTGAGAAAGCCGTGGTAGCTTTTGGACTGCGGGTCCTGGTATTCACTTGGATTCTTACTGTATCCGTTCCAGTATTTTGACCAGAGCAGAACAAAGGGCGCTCCTGAATTGGGATTATGTAGCACAGTATCCCACCGTTCAGGACACCAGAATCCATGAAACACAGAAAGTAGTTCTTCTTCGGGGAAGTCTGATTCTCGAAAGCGATGCTTGTTCTCGCTGTAGCCACTGGTGCTGCGGGTGTCCAGAACCACGGTCACATCCAGCCCCTTCCGGGTGAGTCTGTTTACGAGCACTGCCAGTTCCAGTTCATGCAGTAATCTGCCCTTGGAGTCACTGTCGAGGACAGTAAAGTATTCTTCCTGCGCACGTCGTCCTTGATCCAGCCCGCGGGTAGTGATATTCTGCACAGAGCTGCCAGAAAAGTGGAGGTAAACCACATCCCCGGCGTTGGCAGCCTTAGTGACCAGCTCAAAGACCTGGAGGATATTGGCGTAGGTGGGTAATGCAGAGGGATCGCCAGCTGAGGAAACGAGGGTGTATATGGATTCCGCTGGAAACCCCATCGTCTGCTGAAGAAAGCAACGCATTCTCTCCACGTCCCCAGAGACATTGAGGGTATCGTCGTCATCACTCTCATCCGAATCGTCTGAATCTAGGTCCGAATCCGCACTTAGTAAGGGGTCGATTCCAATCAAGATGGCCCACTTTGAAGCCGCCATATTCACTTGCAGTCAATCAAACGCATAAAAACCCACAAAGTCAGCAGAGATGAGCTGGCAAGAACGCCACGTGATCCCGCCTTAGTCTCAGCGGCCGAGGGCTGCCCCTCATTGAATATTTAATTGCCCATCCAGCATCATGGCCTCCTCAACTGTGAGTCTTTCCCCACATTAGCAAAGCAGGAGAAACAAATCCTGTCTAACATGCACTAGGTACGGTTTAATCAATGGACTCATCCATGGGAGACCGATGTGAAGCAGAGCAGTCACCTGCTTATGCCCACGTTCGCTACTGTGCCTGTGCTGAGTTCATCCAAGCTGCACAATGAGCTCTGGTCCTTTTCAGGGCCTCAATTTATAACCGACTTCCGGCGAAAGACTGTGTCAAAACCCCGTCCAGTAACGCCATCTGAACAGGCCAAACTTTATCCAAGTCGCCTTGTCACCCCGGACGGAACCAGTGTGCACACTCAGCATCCTTACCCGGAATATGTAGTGATTTCATATACCTGGGGCCGCTGGAAGCTTCGAACCCGGGAGCAAGACACTGATGTCAAGGGTGGGTACTGGAAAGTTCCCGCCAACCAGCTGTTCACCCGGGGCGATTTGGATACGGCAGTTCGGAAAATTGGAAAAGGGCGTCACGTCTGGTTAGATGTGCTATGTATTCCTCAGATCGATGGGGACCACGAACATGGTGTCGAAATCAGCAAGCAAGGAGAAATCTTCCGCTCCGCGTCCGAGGCTGCAGTGTGGCTATGTTCAGGTGGTGAGGATACCTTGGCCGAGATCTGCTCCTGGGTGCCAGACGAGCCGCAGATGGTGGACCCGGACGTGCTCCAGACCCCGAATTTATTAGATGCGAGGGCCGGAACAGCAGATCTATCAGAGACTCGTCGTCGCTTGCACCTGATCATCTCTCTGACGACCGATGTCCCCTGGACTACGTCCCTGTGGACCCTGCAAGAGGCCGCACTGCGACTGGATGCAGTATTTCACGATAAACGAGGAGATCGTATCCTTCATAAACAGAGTCAGACTCCTCTCACGGTGAGGCACTTGGTGAGAACGCTCAGCTATATCCGTACAGCCCTACAGCGCATCGCCGAACCGGGCAATCAACTCAGCATTTTGGAGTACCCGGAGAACATGCATGCGACCGAAGCCGACATCGATGCTTGGTTTAGAGCCACTGATGCGGTCAATAGAATCAATCTCCATAACCTCATGTCCATGAATGCTGGGCAGTTACTGCTGACTTCAAGCCATCGCACCTGCAAACGACTGCACGATCGTGTCTATGGGATCATGGGCGCTATCGGTGTTACGATACCAGTGGACTACACTAAAGACCCAGTGGAAGTGATGAATTCGTTTTTGGTCGAGTTGCATAATGCCTTCCCTGCTGAAATGCAGAGCTTCCATCGCGATCAAGCAATGCGGCCAAAGCTTCGACCATGGCTGGCAGACGAAGACTCTGCGGAATTGGGCATCATCCGACAGTTACAGCCGCCGCTCTCACGACCCTTCAGTGGTGTGTCACTAATGGGCGATTTGATCGTCAAGGAGCTGCTCCTCTTGTCAAAGAGGGGAATCGATGATCTTGCCATGCGTTTCCTTAGTGAGACTGTGCTTCCTGCTTTTGATAATTACGCCTTTAGTCAAATTACAGAGGGGGTTATATCTGCAAAGACTTGTGATAGCACTGGTCGAGAATCGTATGTGCGTGCTTGCATTATCTTGCGGTTTTTGAGTACGCGAGTACAGCTTGGCCTAGTGCCTCTTGGATCGGTCAAGGGGCTGGAGGATATGGGATGGACGTGTATGTATTTGCTGGTAGGATTGGAGAACTCAGACTCTGTCGGTGCGCGACGGTTCCGAAGACTGGGGATATTGCTGTTGACGGAGGAGATGACGCTTGAAACTGCCCATGGGGAGTTTCACATCTACTGATCAATGTATACGTTGAACGAGTGTATTTGAGCATATGCGTTGAATCGAACACTACATTCGGTATTGAGCTAGACTCTTTAGAATACAAGCTCCCACCTGCAAATTTTATAGTGCCGGTGGATTAGAATCCTGGCATGGCTTAGGAGGGCTATTATATTGCCACAGTTTCCTGGATTTCTGGCTTGCCACCAGGGTGAAAGGGCGCTTGCAGGTTGTTTCCGGAGACTTAGTCGGTTGATCGTGTCATATTCCAGATATGCTCACAGTGTTGAACGGGGAATGAGGGTAGGATTGCGATGTTTTAGATCTGCTGTGCATTCGCTAGGACAAACCACTCATTGAAGACGCCATTAAACAACAAAGAGAAAGAACTCCATTGAAAGCACATATCCAACGACAGTAGTAGGACTTACTGATTAAGACTCATATCAAACACTATTTTACCCCTCGCATGACCCTCATCCAACCTACTAAATGCTGAACGGAATTGCTCCAACGGCCACACACTATCCACCAACGGACGACACTTTCCATCCTCAATCAGCCGCGTAATCGCCTCCAATTGCTGCGAACTAGGTGACATGATGAAGAACGCATCCTTCGCGTTGACCTGACATTCTCGCGGACGAGTATTTCCCGGCGGCTGATAAATGCTCAGCACAGTGCCGCCCTCCTTCACCGTCCACCATGCGTCCTGCAACGCCTGCCGCCCAATACAATCGACCACGATATCGACCTTGCGACGACCGTCTAGTTCCGCTCCCCACGATCGGAAGTCCGTTGTCCGGTAATTGAGTACCTCGCTTGCGCCGAGGGACTTGACCAGCGCGGCGTTCTCTTCGCTCCCACAGGTGCCGACGACGTCAATTCCGAGAAGGTTCGCTAGCTGGACGACCCAGATCCCCACGCCGCCGGACGCAGCGGTGACCAGGATCCGCTTGCCTGTCCATGCCTCTTTTGCAGCTTCGAAGCTTACATCACTCCCATCCCGTGTAGTAGTCGGGACGACACCTGCATGAACGAAGAGAATTTGCCACGCCGTCTGGGCGGATACAGGCACGGCGGCTGCTTCCGCCCAACTCAAGGTCTTGGGCTTCCGGGCCAATTCATCGGTCACTGCGATGGTGTAGTCCCGCGCATTAGCGGGACGGATGTAATTGGTGCGGGCATAGACCTCGTCTCCCGGTTGATATGGGGAGTCTGGTGGCGCGGAGACGACAGTTCCGGCCATATCCGGGCAGGGGATGAGTGTCCGGGGGTTTGGTGGAGGGAAGTTCTTCGGCCAGAGTAGTTCCCCGGAGCATGGGGAGCAGGCATGCACGCGAATCAGGTGTTCGCCTTTTGTTGGATCTGGGGTGGGAAGTGGACTAGTGGTGAGGGTTAGTCCACTTGTGGCGACTTGGGCGGAGGGCTGGAGGAGTTGACGCATTGTTGTGGGTGTCATTATGCTTGATTATTGGGTTGAGTCAATGTGGAACTGTTGAACTAGAGAAATGAGTGGGGCTTGCCAGCTTAGAGGGTATATACTCTGCATGCTGGATATATATGCTGGATTGATAGCTGCTGTACGTGAGTTGGGTAGTCCGGGTATTACCCTTTTGGGAACGTCCCGGATAGCCTATTGGGATGATGTCACCGCCACCAGGAACAGCCCAACCACCACCAATATAGGCATTCTAGACTCTTCAGATCAGATGCATAATTGGAGTAACCAGATAGATATCGTCATTCAGGTCCGGCTCGTGTTAAACAACATCCGAAGAGGCTATCGGGCCATCAACAGGGTGGCATGTGATTTGATATACGAGATTTATCCCGGAGATAGATCCATATGATGGCGTCGGTTTAAGTGATTGATTGAGGACGACGAGGTGATCAAGGATGGGGTGCAAAATATCCTTATGCTAGATGCTGAGAAAGCAGAGAAAAAGAGCGCACAGTAAATATCTATAGTAAACCCTCAATATTCAATGAATAAATAGTATAGCAGTGATCAGTGAATGTGTTGGGGAGGCTGACGTCAGCAGCCTGACAGTCATCCATCGAATTTTGTCTTTATCTCCGTCTTTCTCGTCTTTCTTCTCACCGTCTTCAAACATGCTACACACACATACACTTCTATAGCGACATGAACGTGCTCGAACTCGACCTGGCGGGCTCATTCCGCCAGTCCAAACCAACCCGTCGCGTGGGCCTGGCATGTGCGCCCTGTCGCAAGAAACACCTCCGCTGCGACGCAAGAACTCCCGTATGTGCCCGCTGCGTCGCCGACAACAAGCAATGCGTCTATGAGAAGTCGCGTCGGGGCGGACGCCGTCGCAAGCCGTCAGCATCAGCATCAGGATCGGGATCCGGCGGGAATTCGACGGCATCTGCGCTTCTGACTCCGACACTCCCTGCCGATCACTTGTGGGTCCCGTCAGCGACACCAGCAATTCAGGAACAGGCCAGGAGCACGAGTGGCTCGACGACACATCCTGCTCTTTCTGAAACGTCTGAAGATGATGCCCCAAGGACAGACCGGCTATATAACCTGTACTACACCTTTTTCCATCCCGCGCATCCATGCGTTTTACCATGGCGCTTCCTCAGCCAGCGCCTCGAAACAGAGCGCGAGAAAGTACAGCCACTCCTCTCCGTGATGCAGTATATCGGTGCACACTATACAGACAACGTTGATGCGTCGCCACTGGCGACAATTTGCGAGTCACAAATAGCTTCTATACGCAACAAACAAGCCGCTGCGACCGGGTTCGACGTGCAGGCCATGATCCTGTACTCGATTGCAGTGTATTGGTGCGATGAGATAGAAAGGGGTGTCAACCTACTCAATGAAACCATCCAACTGGCCCTGGATCTCCAAATGAACAGGAAAGAATATGCGACACATTTCGGCCAGAATGACCCCATGCTAGAGGAGAGCTGGCGTCGCACATGGTGGCTGGTATACATCACGGATGCCCACGTGGCTGGTAGCACCCATGTCTACCCATTCCGCACGAGCAACATAGACATGACTGTCGATCTCCCATGCGAAGAGGAAGACTATGAAGCTGGGGTAATTGGCCCTCCGAGAACTTTCGAAGAATACGACATCCGGGAATTCCTCCCAGAAACAGACCGACCCAGCTTCTCCTCTTACGCAGAGCTCATCGGCTTAACGCGCTCAATAGACAAAGCCCTAGCATCCGGCTGGTCCAAAAACGCCGCCCAGGTTCGTACAATGTGCGAAAACGCCGACATCAGCGTCGCAGCCTGGCACGCGTTACTACCACCCTGCAAGCGAGACCCCCTACGCAGCGACGGGACTGTCGATGAGATCATGTTCAAAGCCAATTTCATCCTCCACGCATACGCTATAGAGATGCATCGCCAGCTATCGAGCTTAGCGTACAGTTCCGTCGAATCGATCTGTAAATGCGCACCCCCGGCACCACCCGAAGACACCCGACGATCAGACACCAGCCAAACCCAGCTCCACACACTCAAATGTCTGCACGCGATAGAAGAACTCGGACGACTCATGACACTCCCCGCTAAGATCCACGCACATACCCCGTTCATCATCTGCATGATTGCCAATGCGGCCATCGCCCATTTGGCCGCCTGTCGATACGTATTTACCGGTCAGGACCTCCAGCTTGGTCGTGAGAGAATCCGTCTCAGTATGGGTACGTTGAAGAGCCTGAGTGAGCATTGGGCGCAGGGCAAGAGGATCTACCGCGAGATGGGGATTGTTGCGAGGGAGATCCTGTCCCTTGCGGATCGGAAGGAGGATAGTACTCACCAGGGAGGATCATCTACGACAGGTATATCACCAGGCATGCCGGATACACCTGGTGGGATGGAGTTTCCATTATTAGACATGGAGACTATGAATGTCGCAGAGTTCGATTTCTGTAGATATTTCGATGGGACTGCTGATGAGGTAGTTGAGCCTACGTCATTCCTGGTTGTTTGAATATACTATATCTGAGCTCCCTATCATTCATGCCTCTGTACCTGGGACTCTAGGAGAAAATGAGTCAACCCCAGACTCAGTTTGCACATATATAGATGTATGATGTACTTGACTTTCTAGTCCGACTGCAACTTTGTATTCAGAATACCGCTATTTTAGTCAGGATGCCCTGCAAAGAAACTAGTAAGTAGTTCTATTGGACTTTTTTTGTTAAAGCGATAAGATCTAGGATACTCAATCTAATAGAAAGGAGTATCCTCCTTTCTCTCCTATCTTTGATATAACTTTTCATGGCTGACTGCATTACAACAATAGATTTCCTCCTTCATCTGGAATCCTATCGCTTATCAGTCATCACAGCAAGGTTGACATAAGTTATTCACCAAAGACAACCACACAGAGATAGAATGACCTGATTTAGATTCTCATTCGGATTAATATCCCCACAATAAGCCAAGTAACCATCACCGACTTTTGCTCCCAACACTGCAGCAAGTGTCTGATCGACGAGTTTCGGTGCAGAACCTACCGGCGACTCCGTCATAGCCAGTTCAACAGGAACGTAAATCTTCTCCTTGGGACGAGCATTCTTGATCAGAAGCGCCTGCATTTTGTATGGTGTCGGCAACGAGGTAACCACCGTCCCATCTGGCAGGGTACACTCGGGGTTAACTTTGAATGTGGATTGCTGAACTTCCCCTGGTACCCACGGTAGACCGATCCTGGCTCGGAAGACATTAGTGAACCGGTTCTTGTCCACGAAGGCCGGGAAACATAGGCCGAAGATGGCTAGGCCTCCATTGCGCATGTACGCCTCGAGCTCTTCGGTGACGAGTCGGTTGGCGGGGATGGTTACGCCTTCGTCGGCGACGATGACGGCTTTGGGTTTCTGTTGGAGGTAACGGACTGCTTTGTCGATCGTGGTGGCACATTTCAGTTTGGCGCGTTCTTCTATACGCTCCAGAAGGGTTCCATAGAGGTCCTCGATGAGTGCGCTGTCTACGAGACATAGGAGGAGGATCTCGGGGCGGCTGGGTGTCATGTTGTCTTGTGGTTGGGAAGAAGAAGCCTAGCAGGATTAGAGTTAATGAAGTGAAGGAGTAGTAGTGACATAACAAACCAGAGGAAGCTGTTACCATTATATAGTGAAAGGTCCTGATTGTATTGGTTGAAGCTGCATATTAGATGGAGTTTTTCGTGTGTAGGTGATTATAATAAGATGGTAGTAGCCGACATAGTACTCTGCTATGAGATAAACCCCGAATAACAATGGATTTCAGGCTTAATAGCCACTCTCCTATTCACTGATGGTTCCAGCTACAATGGAAATCACATTGTTAGCACTGGCTAGATATGATGAAGGCCCCAGCCAAGATTCACTACGCGAGTGGGTATGATATCATCCGATAAAACCCGGCTATATAGCACAAGCTAATCCCATAACATCGATAAATGGATGCATCAGACTCATGACATGCTATAAAGACGTTACCTTCCTCCAAGCAGAATCTGCAGACTCTGAGCCATACCCCGGCGCAGCATCGGAATACTATCCAGACGAACTGGTTCAAGTGAGAATTTAACTCTCCAAGAGACTATTCCTAGGAAATTACCAATACACAGATCCACCGGTAATCCCAATCTTGACATAAGCCATCGCTAATTACAGATAGAGACTAACACCCTGCACAAATCCACCTCCACACTCTCGTTCCCGCAATAGATCAAATATCCCTTGCCTAGCTTCTTTCCAACTACCGGAGCCAGCTTCGATTCACTGTGTCTCAACATCGAACCTTCCAGCGGAATGACAATCTGCTCACCAGGTGTAGCATTCTTAATAAAATGCGCCTCCATAGTATACGAGCGATTAGGAATCGGCCCGTTTGGAAAATTGCACTCCTGATTGAATGCATATGTGGCATTGCAACGACCGCCGTATTTCCAAGGAATGCCAAATACCTGGCCAAAAAGATTGTTGTGTTCATCCCCAGAAGTGGTGCTGGCGAACTCCAGCGCGAATATCACTATTCCACCATCCTCGATATACGTCTTTAGCCTCTCTGCTATGTCTTGGTTCTGTGGCTCACATATGCCCCCGTCTGCCACAATGATGCTCCTTGGCCTCTGATTTGCAAGATATGTGCGTGCAATTGGGGCTGTTGGTAAGCGAACCAAGTTATATCGTTCGCTCAGTTCGCCGATTAATAATTTATAGTTGTCATCCAGGGTCTCTCTGTATGCCAGACACAGGAGGGTGATGTCTTCACGGACGGCGGATGCCATACTGGTCACGGAAGTTTCACGGTAGCGCGTGAAGTAGGATAATAAAAGATATATAACTAATTGAAAGCAATGCAGCGATACATAGATAGTGAATAGCAGAGACAGGTAAATCTACAACACCCTTATATACGCCGTGAGGATAACACAGCCTTCGAGGTTTCATGGCGGACAACATCCACACAGAGAACCCACCAAGTGTCTGGAATTCCAACTCTGAGATGGTAGCCATTTGCCCTGTCTTTGACAGTCACTCTTTGTTGTAGTTGTAGGATGTAGATATGCGACAGTTGCTTTGTGGTTCTTTCCGCGTTGCCCGGAACATACCACAAAGAAACATAGCGCCATAACCAGGCTTTGATCTCTTGTCCTTCCCACGGGTTTCACTTGACAATCAATCTGTGTTTCAGAAAATTGATCATCCTGCCTGCTGCATTCAATGAGCTTTTGACTGTTCTTCGGAGGTAAACCATAGAGCAGTTTGCACTTATCTGAGAATCAAGCACTTCCGCTCGCCAGTCTTGCTTTTCGGACTCTCACACACTCTCACCTCACCCTTCTCACCTATAACATTGAGACTATTGTTCGTAACACCTGTACATATCTCGTATAGCGATGCTCAACCCTCCGGCAGTGAGTTTCAACATGCTCTCCCCAGACAGCTATATTCGATAGATGGCATGAGGACAATTAGAATGGTGGCACGCCTGTTATTTATATACTATTATTGTACCCAGTAGACTCATTAATATCGTGTAAATACACAAAAGGGTATGATAAGGTCATTTCATTCAATTTGGGACTGGCCTCGGATATTTCTACAACATCACGTGTGTGTTTTGGAGTGAAAATAGGGAACTGAACAGGCGTGAAGCCACATGTACTTGGGAAATAAAGTGCTGTTATTGATCAAGTCGCCCAGTAACCTTCAATGACGCTGAGACATGAGTTTTAGCCACAGCAGATGATAGGTTTATTAGGATTCCATTGCTGCTGGCCACTCCTAACCAGGGCCAACTTAACGACGCAATTGCAAAGTCAGTAATCTCACATTAATAGCAATCAACACCGAAAACCAAAGGAGCATGAACGCGCCGCCCCAATAGGCCCACCATGCCCGAGCATCTCTCCTGTCAACCCACAGCTGCTTCAGTGTGGTGGGCTCCTGATTGTCCAGGAATGTTTTGAGCCGGCGCAACCGAGGACCAAAGTACGCATAGCCTATGAAAGGCTCGTTCGGATTGAACTCGTGCTGGAAGATCGACGTGATCATGAACGCAATGTCCTCGGGATAGTCTGGAGCAAGGTCATGAATCTGCCGCATGGAGCTGGGCGTGAACTTGTGTTGGTTGAAGGCGCCGGTGTCCTTGATATTGACAAAGGGGCTGTCAACATTGAAGGCGGCTTGGATGCTGGGGGGAAGAGAACAGCGATGGAAATTCTCCAAGATGCGGGATGTTGATGGTTTGGTTAGATTGAGGTCGTACGGCTTGCCCGAGCCCTGTTTCACGCCCGGCCTGTAAGGACTAAGATGGATCTTCCTTCCCAGCCAAGTGATCTCATCCGACCGAGTTGCTTCGCGCAGCAGTCGTCGTGCCGATCGGGATGAAGGTCTGAAAAGCAGAGCGTACGTCCGGGACAACTCGAGGAACATGGGTTCAATATAATCTCTTTCCACGAGATCTTGACAATTGTAAAAGAATGTGGGATGAGCAAAGACTCTGAGAGCATTGCGGCCCGTGAAAATCTTGAGATGATCATCCAGATTATCGGTCCATTCAATTTGCAACCCGCCAAAGTCTTGCAAGTACTGAACTGTGAGTGTCTCGGGGCAGAAGGTGAAACCCGGAGACTCCTTCAGCGGGAGCTCCTTGAATCCCTCGATGCCTTTGATGGAGCTTCTGTGACATCTGACCATGTCAAAGATTTTATCAATTGGTTCGGTCCTATATTTGGTATAAAAGGTGAGACAGAGCGCATCTCGAAGCTCGCGGAACCGCGACGTGAAGTTTAACGCATCACAACAGTCGTAAATAAGATGGAATTGATATCGGAGAACATCAGGGTCCGTGGCATTAGGCGGAGACAGGATACGCCGAGCATAACAGCGATCCAGAAGTTCCTGCAACGTCGTGTCATTCGTCCTCCAGCGTTGGCCATGTCGCAGTGCTCGGCCGACTTCAATCAACACTTCGAGGGTCTGGTCGGCATCAAAGTGGCGACAGTCCACACAGACGCCGTTGCGGCATTCCCGAGCCTCAATTCGTCGCGCTTCCAAGCGAACGAGTATCAATAGCAGGCGAGGTAGTCGTGAGTATTCAAAAGCCGCGCGTGATGGCTCCACCGGACAACCGAGTTGCTTACGTCGATATAGTTCAGCGGCGAAGAGGGCTTCCAGAAGATCATCACGGTGTTTGGATAAAGTATCAGCAGTGAAGAGGCGATCCTCACTCTTACGCCATCCCAGAGAATCGTAGATCTGAGGATACCGATCGAATGCCCACTGGTAAGCATCTTCCGTGGTTTGCGCATCAGCTGGTGTGGACGGCGAATCCTTCCAGAAGGCTTCAGTGTGTTAGTATCGCTTCGAATTCAGTTGGAGAACGACGACTCATACCTGTGTATTTCTCCCTATGCGCTTCATCCTTTTCATCGATCTCCTCTTGTGACATGAGCTGCACCGGGTCCCCTTCTGGGATGTGCGTTGGCCGCCCAGCTGCCATCTCCTCCCCAAGCGCCTTCAGAATAGGATCGGTCTCTTTGGCACTCTTTGGATTCAATTGAGCATCCCGCCTCTCGCTTTCCTGGCGAAGCAGACTCACTAGATTCTGGATCGATGCTGTCAAGTCCTGCATGGCAACCAGGGTAGTCTGATCTGATGTCGCGGGGTTACTCTGTTCTGGTCTGGATTCATCCATGTTGTTGATGAAAATGATGAAAAGGATGCGAATGAGCTGTAGAGAGTCGGAGGGTGGACGATGTGCGACAGAAGAAAGAGGGGGCAGTGCGGGAATCGCTGATGTGAGACAGTCAGGCTGCAACGGAGACTGCCTTGAAGTTACCTACTCCTCAGCTGTCTTTGCCGAAATCTAATCTTCAGTAGGATGGAAGCCCCATGGCAGAGCAGAGGACGATGAATCATTCAAAGGATAATTAGAAAGACCAAAAAAAAGAAGTACTGGGGCAGAGATGGGACATGGGAGAGTAAAAATGAAAAGGATAAAATATAATCTAAAGGTCGTGCCCGGGTTCGAACCGGGGTTGTCGGAACTTTGGAAGCGCAAAGTCCTCAAAATCCGAAGGGATGACCACTACCCCACACAACCGAACGTTGCGCATTTGGGGCAAAAACAGCCTATCCATGGCTGTAGCTGCCAGATGGACAATCTTGCTGCTCACTCTGGAGCACCTGATTGATGCTATGTTTATTTTACTCAATACCTCTGCCAATGAAGCTAAATGATCCACACGGACCGCACCGTGGAACCAGCCGTGCCAGTACACTGCCTCTTTAACTAAATAGTTATGCAGTACCCCATCCTAACATGACAATAAGCATGATGTGCAGTAGCAGCCAGCACAATTCTGTTCGCAAAAGAAACTCCGAGGCGCATGGCAAGGATACACACAACCTCGACACGAGCTGAGCTGAACACCAACTGAGCATGAGGAGATTTCTGTAGTCAGACCCTAATCCGGCTAATCTGGCCCATAGCAATATTTATGATCCCTTCTCCCTTGCGTCGGAGTGCGCGGAACCTGGTGAATGCGGGCAGCTATAATTATCCAGGCGAATAAGCTTTCAGTCCCTCTTCCTATCGGCTGAATCTCACCTACCAGTTTCTCAAATAGGCAGGTCATCTTACATTAGAGTTCATTCCTGTCAGCATAGCTAGTACATCTTTGCTACTTTAGCTTCGGCGATGCTGGAACTTGTGTTTCCATCTGCAGACGGGGGCCAGGGTATCCCTGAAACTGCCCCTTGGGGGCCAAACACGGGGCAGAATATATTCCTAGGGTGCCCGGTTCTCGTCTTCACATCACGATCACCCCCTTTAAACCATTGAACTCTTCGAAAATGAGTTCAATGTTGTGGTACACTGTAGCTGGCCTGGCATCCCTAGGCTATGCTTCTGTCGAGAAACGCGCCACCGATGCCTCGGCATACTGCTCCGATTCCTCAGGTACCTACAAACTCTCGTCGATCACGGCCCCCGTGCAGGGAAGTGGAAGCCCTGGTTCGGAATCCACCTGGAAACTCACCATCGACGATACATCATCCGGTCACAAGCAGGCAATCACTGGCTTTGGGGCTGCTGTCACCGATGCGACTGTCACGTCGTTCAACACACTGTCGAGCTCCACCCTCCAACAGCTCCTCAATGAGTTGATGACAACAGATGGAGCTAATTTCGCTCTGATGCGCCATACCATCGGCGCATCCGACCTGTCTGGTGATCCGGTCTACACGTACGATGATAATGGGGGCGAAGCAGATCCCTCACTGTCCGGCTTCGGCCTTGGCGACCGTGGCACTGCCATGGCAGAAATGTTGGCCAAAATGAAATCGTTGCAGTCCGACCTGACGGTGCTCGGCTCCCCATGGAGTGCTCCTGGATGGATGAAACTGAATGGCGTGATCGATGGCAATGCGACTGATAACAACCTCAACGATGGCTACCTTACGAGTGGTGGAACGGGAAGCACCGGTTACTCCAGTGCATTCGCCCAGTACTTCGTGAAATACATCCAGGCGTACGAAGCATTGGGCGCTACGGTCGATGCTATCACGATCCAGAATGAGCCATTGAACAGCCAATCCGGCTATCCCACCATGTATGTCTACGACTACGAGTCGGCGCAGCTGATTCAAGAGTACATTGGACCGGCTCTCGCCGACGCTGGACTCAGCACTGAAATCTGGGCCTACGATCACAATACTAGTTCGTACCCTGTCTGGCAAACTTCGTGACTACTGCTAACAGTTGCCATGTAGATCATGTGGAGTACCCTCAGACTGTGCTGGACGAAGCAAGTCAATATGTTGACACGGTAGCCTGGCACTGCTACGCGAGCGATGTGCCCTGGTCCGTTCTCAGCCAGTTCTACAGCGCCAACCCGGGGGTTAAGCAATATATGACCGAATGCTGGACACCAGCTTCAGCCTCATGGCACTGGGCCGTCAATTTTACTATGGGTCCCCTGCAGAACTATGCCTCGGGGGTCATGGCGTGGACGCTAGGCACCAACACGGATGATGGTCCGCATTTGACCAGTGGCGGATGCAGTAACTGCCAGGGCTTGGTTACCATCAACGACGACGATAGCTATACCCTCAATACGGCTTACTACATGATGGCACAGTTCAGCAAGTTCATGCCTCCTGGTGCGACCGTGCTGAACGGCACAGGAAGCTATACCTACTCGGGGAGCGGAGGGATCCAGTCGGTGGCTTCCCTGAACCCGGATGGAACGCGCACCGTCGTCATTGAGAATACGTTCAGCAATGATGTCTACTTGACTCTGTCTACGGAGAGCGGAGAGGAGTGGAGCGGGAATATCCCAAGCGAATCGGTGACCACTTGGGTCCTACCGGCGTTGTCTTGATCAGCAGTTCTATCGATACATGAATAGTTATTACTCTGCCCCAGACTTTTGTTGTGGGGTATGTGAAATGCCTGGTTTTTATTCTATGCTGGAGAATAATATGCTACGGTGTCTACCCATTAATCACTTGGTAGGACTCTACCGGGTGAAGCTAGTATATAGTAATCTGAGCTGCACAGCTCTTACATCTTTCTGCGAATGGAAATGTCAGTTATAGTAGGGCATAATGCGACCGTTGATAAATGCTTGAATGCAGCAATAACCCGCACAGAGCAGATAATCATTTGAGTATTAGAGAGGACTAAGCAAAGCTTATTGAACTGTAAATACTTGTTACTTTCTCATTCAGAAGCGCATAACAAATGATTCAGGGTAGTTTATCCGATTCACCTTAAATCAGTTCCTCGCGTTGCTTATCCACAATTACCTATTCAACCAGAAACAGCGCATTTATTTTGACTATATCTTGGCCACAGAGCTTGGCTACCGCCATTATGCAGGAAGCACGAGGCACCTTGCACACTAAAATCGAGCATATGCAGGAACCCTTGAATCCTTCCCCTTAGTGAGATAAAGTACCACTAAGCTCATGTTCGAGAACGATCCTTGGAGAGTCCTTCGCGGAGTGTCTTATAAAGGCGGGGGTTCATTGCTCCGGTCCTTCCTATACTTAGTGTGGATTTGAGCAAACTCACCACTTCCTTCAAAAGAGACTAGGAACTAAAGAGACATGTAGTCCACCATTAGTGTTGGATACTTGAGTTGAAGCGATTTCGCCTCTGTCGAGAGGCTTTGCTATACTACTGGTCACTTTGAGGAAATCTTATGCTGTGCCTAGAAGAGTCCAGCACACCCAGAACAGGCGTGCAAGACAATCTTCAGATTTATGAGCCTTTTCATCACCATCAACGCAATGCAGGCTAACTACGAGACTTCTACTGCCACGAGGTGGTGCGGATGCAAGGGGAAGCTAGGGGAACCCACGGGATATTATTTCCGAGGCTAAACCGGAGTTCACTCGCTAGTGGCTTGCAAGTCGCCCACGCCGGCTTCACTAGGGCCAAGGGTCCTCACCAGTCAGCCTGCGCGAGTTAATTGGGAACACCCCCGCTTGTACTGAAAATTACGCAATTCCAAAGACTATAACTAGACTAATCATTATAACACTCTAACATGTGGCTACCAATTTGCATTTGCATCTTCCCTCGGTGCCGACGGTTCTCGGACATGACTATTTCGCGTCTGATGAGTGACTTCAACTTCGATCTGGTTCGAGACCATGATGGCACCACTAGGTGCGGCAGCCTCATGGGGCTCCATCGTCTGCAGCTTGATGTCCTGCATCATCCGTTCTTGACTCTCGGTAAATGTCAACCCGACGGTGATCGGATCTCGGCTGCTGGTGCCTCCTCCTCCTCGGCCTCGTTTCCGAGTCGTGCCGCCCCCGGTAGTCTGGAATCCTCCTGACGGAAGCTGGTAGGTCTTCTGTGACGATTGGAATGCACTGCCGAAGCCCCGGGCCAGCCAGGTCCGTAGCAGGTGGAATACCATGGGGAGGTTGGTGGTGATTACGGCGACGAAGGTCTCTCGGGTGCCCCATTCGTCTGCTATCGATGCTCCGTTATTGGGTTCCTATGGTAGGAATCAGCCATGGTCTGTGTGTATGCGAGATTTCAACGCTTACCACCAGCAGGAAAACACTCTTGATTGTCGCGCACACCAGAACGAATATCCCCGCGCCAAGTACTATCGTCACTGCAATCTTCTTCACGAGCCTGAGGCTAGATTTCCAGAGCATGGGGATCGGTATCAGGACAAGATATGGGTCGGTGGCGAGGTTTGCGGCGAAGGTTGAGGCGATCACCGGCTTGGAAATGGCCGGTTGACAGGAATCTGATCAAAGCTGTGAGCGAACGTTATGTCGCTATTCGAATTCAGAGGCAGACTCACTAGCAGGGTCAGGGTAGATTTGCCAGTTCTTGTGAAAGGGCCGGCATGCCGCAAGAATTGTGATCATACAGGCGACAAAACTTCCGATCACAAGGCCAAACCCAATCCAGATTGGCACGCGATAACGACGGCCGAGACCATCCTGTAGCCTAGTCAGTTCACTGCTGAACCATAATGAAATGATCATCAATGGCTGTACCATCAGTCGCGTGTAGAACACCAGCATTGACAACTTGAGCGAGTTGATCAACGCTGTATAAGTGGCCCAGCCGGCGATTTGTATCTTGGAGCCAATTATTCTGTCGACGTTCGTCAACATTCAGTCACTTATCAGTGTCGAATGGCTGACCTGTCTCGATACTCTGCGCTGTCTGGGGACAAGGCAGCTCTCTGATCATCTGTCATGCTGTTGTTGGCGAGTCCATGGGCTACATTGCTGACACTATACGCCAGTGCCACTTGCGCCGTGTAAAACACCTACAGAGAGCGAGCTATTAGCAGTAGTTCAGATACGCTATAATCAGCTGGGGGTACCTACAATTGCGACCCATATCAGGTAATCGTCAAGGCGCAACCGTCTCCAGCCTAGATCCTTGCACTGTGAATATGTCCTGAGTAGCGTCACCGCAACGCCGATCGCATAGAGGGTCCATAACTGGACATTGCTGTTGTAGGCCGCTTTTGATGCCTCATCTCTCGATTCGATAAATGTCCACATCTCTTGAACAGGCGGACTCCGCCCTGCAATGCAGGCAGGCGTAGTTGCAGTGCCTCGGACAGATCTCCCCTCTTATTACTCCGACCGACGAAAAGCGAAAAGCCTTCTATAACCCCGGGAGAAAGGTTCTGCAGCCATTGAAAAATTCTACGCCCACCAAGGCGCGTCTTGGCAGACAAAGTTAGGTTTACCACAGCTTCCTTCGGGCACAATTCGTCACAAACATCCTCACTGTCCAATTGACATCAACAGACTGCAGGGGTTTCTGGTTTCTGGTTTCTGAACGGCTCCCGGCCGATTCCTTTTAATAAGTTGCAGCGTAAATAGATTGACCCTGCTCCACCCCAGAGTCTATTCGGGTCCACTGGTAAGCCCTAGAGAGAGTTAGTCCTCCGAGCTGCCAATGATCCCGCGATCCCCGATGCTAACCTGACCCACATATTACCCTCACGTACTCATTTGAAGAAGGAGCAGATTGGACGGCATGGACCGACCGGTTCCCCAAGCGAGCGCCGATGGCCCGAGGGAACTGCACAGGGGACCGCACGCGGCGCTCTTTGGTGCTGCATAACTTCTGATCGGAAAACCGCAGAGCGATCGGGTGGAGCTGCACGATGGGTATCATATGACGCTTGTCTCACTTTGCAAAGTAACGGCAAAGTCAGTTAACTAGTTACTAGTTAGTAAGATTAGTGTGCTGCGTAATCTCGCATGGCGAAGGAACTGCTAGAAATAAATGAGGTGCCCCAATTTGCCCTGACAAGGATTCCCCGGGTCTTCCGACGTGCAGATTGATTGCAGAAGGGCGGTCGCGTGGCCAGTCATCTTGCCGGTTTCTTTTTTTCTTATTTTGCTTTTTGCTTTTTGCATTTTGTTTCTTCCTTTTATTTTCACCGCATCTCATTGCCGATCGGGTATTCCCTGGCGCCATGTTTCGCATCAAGATGGAGGTGCTCACGGCCATCGCGGCCTGGGCATTCGCTACGGTTTCCCAGCAAATTCCTCGCTCCTCCAGCTGGGAAAGCGACCTTCAGACACTCTCGGGGAGATTGTCTAACACCTCTCAGATCTATTTCCCGGGTTCGAGTGGGTTTACAAATGCCACCACGCGCTGGTCTGTTTTGGATGAGCCCGAGGTTAATGTTGTTGTGGTTCCTGGCACTGAAAATGATGTTGCCGAGATTGTATGTCTCTAACCTTCTCCATGATGAGTACGGAGTAGACCCGTTGCGCCTCTTCTCTATACAGTTGTGGACACTCGATGCAATGTATGATATAGCTGCTAAATTTCTTGCAGGTGAAATTCGCCAACCAGAAGGACGTCCCCTTCCTCACCTACAATGGTGTCCACGGCGCCCTCATCTCCCTGGGAGAAATGACCCATGGCATTGCCATCTACATGGGCCAGTTGAGCAGCGTCAAGGTCGCGGCTGATGGCAAGACTGCCACAATCGGCGGTGGAACCATGTCCAAGGAGGTCACCGACCAGCTTTGGGCTGCCGGAAAGCAGACTGTGACTGGAACCTGCGAATGTGTCAGTCTCGTCGGCCCTGCTCTTGGCGGTGGACATGGCTGGCTCCAGGGCCACCACGGCCTCGTTCTGGATCAATTTGTCTCGATGAACATCGTGCTGGCCAACGGCACCCTGACCCACATCGACGCCAACTCGGATCTCTGGTGGGCCGTCAAGGGTGCGGGCCACAACTTTGGCATCGTCACGTCCCTGACCATGAAGATCTATGACATCGAGTACAGCGATTGGGCCATCGAGACGCTGACCTTCAGTGGCGACAAGGTGGCCGAGGTCTACCAGGCCGCCAATGACTACCTGGTCAAGAACGGCACCCAGGCTGCCGGCGTGATCAACTGGTCGTACTGGATGAACAATGCCGATGCCGACCCCAACAACCCGGTGATCATCTTCTACATCATCCAGGAGGGCGTCAAGACCGTCGACTCCATCTACACTGCGCCTTTCCGCAAGATCGGACCCATTTCCGTGTCACCCAACAACGGCACCTACAAGGATCTCGCCGCATGGACCGAGGTGGCTGTGACCTCCGCCCCGTGCCAGAAGATGGGCATGGCCAACCCCCGTTACCCGATCTACCTCGAAACCTACAACGTCACTGCCCAGCAGAAGGCATGGGACGTCTACGCCAATGCTACGCGTGGCTCCTCGGCCTTCAACAACTCGATCTTCATGTTCGAGGGATACTCGGTTGGCGGCGTGCACGACATTGATAGCCGGTCGAGCGCTTTCGCCTTCCGTCACGAGAACGTCCTGGCTGCGCCCATGATCAACTACTTCCCCGATGGTGCCGAACTCGATCGCCGCGGGGCGAACTTGGGCCAGGAGCTGCGTAACATTCTCTTTGCTGGTACCGACCGCGAGGATATCCGCGCGTATGTCAACTACGCCCATGGAGATGAAACTCCTCAGCAGTTGTATGGCAGCGAGGGGTGGCGCCAGCAGCGTCTGCGGTCCTTGAAGGCTAAGTATGACCCTACGGGCAAGTTTAGCTACTATGCGCCTATTCCTTAGATGATTTGCAGTTTAGCAGTATCTTAATAGAAGGCAAAGTTTGCGTTACCTCGGTGATATCGTAGTCCTTACTTAGAGACCCGCCACACCATTGCAGTGAACCTGCATAAGTACATGTGCCAATTCATGCATTCCAAGCATTCCCTGAATGTTTTCTTACACGATTAAAAGCATGGATGATAGCATTATACAGCAGTGATATCAGAGTGGATATCTCCTTGGCTCATCAGTAACTAAACCCAAGGTATACCAACTAAACAGAAAACACATCCCCCGTAGGCCCCAGCCAGAGACTTGCCTCGCGCAACAACATCGCACTTTCATACCTGACAATCTCAATCCGATGCAAGGGATGATCCACCTCCGACGGCTCGGGAAACGACACCTCCCCCTGACCCTCCCACACCTCCTTCGCCGTAACCTTCAGCCTGAACGGCATCAACTCCCTCAACGACGGAGGCTGACCCTCAATCGGCGAAGGCATCACCCGCAGATTCAATGCGAGTGTCTCGACACCCATCCCTGCCTCTGGCACGGGCTGCTTCCGCACGGGAATATAATTCAATTGTACGATCTTCTGATGGGGAGGATGCTCGACGTGCCCGCTGATCACTCGGGTTCCTGTCCCCATTGTATCAGACCGGTTGAACTCCACGACGCCAAGTTTCTTCGGAAACCCGTATTGTTCTCGCCCCGCTAGGACAGGGGACTCGTTGTCCAGGATCAAAGAGAGGAAGTATTCGTATGTCTCTCCGCGGTAGCGGACTTCTACCCCGTGGGTGTATTCGTTGTAAGGGCCGAAGGAGGTCATGCTGTGTCGGAGTAGGCGGACGGTGATGAGCGGCTCGTCGTCGATTTCGAGCATGTTTGGGATGAAGGGCGCGACGCTGGATGCGGTGGTGCGGTAGGTTATTACGAGGATGGTGGAGCCGGTGAAGTCGCAGGAGCCGGTGGGATAGGGGGGTGCGTATTGGGGGATGGCGTCGCTGGTGAGTTGGAATGTTCCGAAGGGCATTTTGGTTGTTGTTTTGATAGCAATTTACTAATTGTAGTGGGTGAACTGTTGGAGAAGTTTTCAGTGTCTTGAGGCAGATGAAGTGAGGAGGGAAGGTTAGATATACCATTACATCTCATGGCTGATCTATGTTTGGCTGGGATACGATTCATTACGAGGTTCTCCGCATTGCTCCCGAGCGAAGCTTAATTGTTCCAAGCAAAATGCTTGTTCAAGCTTAAACTCTCGATGATCCGATCGCGAACACGAGGACCGTTTTGTTCTCCACTGAGATCAAGGTTTGTACCCGAAGCCTGGGCTGTTCGACTGCAGACCTGACCACACAGAATGTAGCTCATCGGTATGTACAGCCGCCGGCTCTGAACTTGTTCAATGGTTGAGATGATGCTACAGCTTACTCCCTTCGACTTACGCCGCTCCGTAGGCGGGCAGGCGATTGATGTAGATGTTTTGGGATGAAGCTCTCGACAGGCTTGGAAACAGCTGAGAGCCAGAAATTCTTACCATCCCTGCCAATACACTGTTGATTCCCCTTATTGTCTAAACTGCTCCTGCTACTTACGTCACAGGCCTATCTGTACGTCGAAGGATGTCAGATCTGATGCAATGGATGTGATGGAGAGGTATACTGGGAATGCGGATGACGTGCGGAAGCCACATGCGCAACTGAAGGGTTGAGAGGCATATTGCTGGCTCAAGTACTTATCTGGCAAAGAATCGCTTCAGAACTAGAGCTGAAGTTTGCTGTGAATTCTTCAGTAAATATAATCTCTACGATCGATCGATCCATCGCAAAAACATATAAATCTCACCCGACGAGGTGGCAGGAAGAAAAAAGAATCTCCCCGACTGGGAGTCGAACCCAGGTCTCCCGCGCTTGTTCCCGAAAGGGATTGACAAGCGGAAATCATGACCGTTAGACCATCGAGGATTGGATGAAAGTTTATGCGAGAATCTTGGTACATGAGCACAAACGCTGCGAACAGTATCTGTACCGAATGGGCTCCCTGACCATGTTTACTTCTAGATGTATTATAATACTGGGTGTATTATGCACTATTATAATATTATTTATCTTAAAGAAACGCTATTTAAGTATAACTAATATAAGGTAGCTTTATTATATTAAATGGCCTTCCAGCGCTATCTATTTAATATATATTATATGCGCAGTTTCCAGCGTTGCGCGAATCTGATATAGGATTTTCAGAGATAGATAAATGTAGGTATACACTGTCTGCTTTGTTGAGGCAGCGCATACAACCCTATCGTCTAGTTTTATAATTTTCATGACTTGATGTCCAATCTGGCAATGCAGCTTAGGATATTGCGATGGCACGAAGTCCAACTACTTCCAGGGGCTGAGTTATCACTCTTGGTTCTCAGGTATATAAAGGGCCTTCATCAATCTCCTCATCTAAAAGAAGATTTTCCATCCTCATGGTCCAGTATTTTCTGTGAATATGAAAATTCACATCAAAGTCTGCGTCGAGGAGTAGAGCAAGACCCTTTGATCAATTACATAAAAATTACAAAAGACATACAAAAATGGGACTATGTGATGCGCATCACAGAGGCCTGTGAATGCTCCCTGGGAGATAAAGTAGTTCAAAGCAGATACTGTAATTCTCCCCCCTTGGGACTCTGAGAGATGAGATGCAGCGCATTTTGACGCTCAGTATTGACAACATTCACTTGTGCTCCTACTTGAACAAAGGGATACTTCTTCCTATTTCACAAGCGACATCACATCTCGAATCGAATGGTTTTCCAAATTATCCACCATATCCCGAATCTCAACTGCCTTACTCTTCCCATAGATGGGATGGGCCAATCCGAAAAATTTCTCATCGACGCGGTCTTTCGTGAACGGATTTGATGTTTCTCCCAGCGGGCGAAACAAGCTCGTCGTCTCCCTCCTCCCATCATCCCACTGAACGGTCATCCGGGTCTCCAGACCATTAATAGTAGCATCTCCAATGACGGTGATCTTCTCCGAGAGCTGGTGGATGCGTGGGTCACCCAGTTTCTCGTACACTGACCAGCCGGCCCCGGCCCCGTACAACCATGCCGCAGCCACCTGGTAGTACATGGAGAATTGGGCATCGACGATGTTCTGTGGATGGATCTTGTTTGGAGTTGGGACCCCGACGATGTTATAACATCCGTCCCGGATTGTGACGGTAATCTTCTCGACCCCGTCGAGACGGACCGATCGTGCGAGCTGACTCGCGATATCGATGGCCCCATGCGTCATTCGACAAGCGGCAAAGGGTTTGAGCGCTGTCCCGAGGAAATGCCACTCGTGGTTCAGATCTTTCACCAGCGCGTGGAGATCTGGGTCGCGCGTGGAATAGGCATGAAACAGCCCGAAACGTCCCTCGAGGCACTCTGCCGCGCCCACTACTCCGGCCTCGGCGAGGCTCACACACAGAAACGCGTCGTAGGCGGCAAATCCGGGATGGAGGCGCTTGTTCCAACTCCCATTCTCCAGAAACTGCATGGATCCCGCTGCCTTGGAGGCCGCCAGCCCGAACGCCATCTCCACGGTCTCCGCGGGAAGACGTCGCAGGGAGCAGATTGCTGCGATGCAGCCAAAGATGCCAGCGGTCGCGGTATTATGGAACCCTCGTTTGTATGATCCGTCGGCCAGCTGCATCGCTATGCGACAGACCACCTCGTATCCCACAGCCAACGCCGTGAGGGTCGCCTCTGTGCTGGCGTCGGCGGATTCGGCCGCCGCTAATGTGGCGGAGATGATGGCGGTACCCGGATGGAGACATCCGGGGGCGAAGGTATCGTCAAAGTCAAACGAATGACTCAAAGCTCCATTGAGAAGCGCGGCGACTTGGGGGCTATATTTCTGGCCCATGTTGAGGACGGTATTCGTGCCCGGGGTCGAATCGAAGTTGGCGATGCCGCGGTGAATCGCCGTCGTTGAGTCCGCCCCGGTTGATGCGGCGGCGGCGACTCCGATGTAGTCAAGTAACAACTCCTTGAGTTTCTCTCGCATCGACCCTGAAACATCGCTGGGATAAACTTCGTGGACAAACTGTGCGAGTCGCTTCGTTACGGGGGGTTGTTGTTGTCCCCCCTGCGCGGCGGCCGGTTCCTGGGTCATGGCGAATGAACTTTGGTGGATTGTTAATAAATGAGGCTGTGGATAAGGATTGATTTCAGTTGTGCGGAGAAGATATAGTTTGATTTATACTAGTTCAGCTACTCCAACTGTCGGCCAAAATCGGCCATCCCATTTCGGCCTCTTACTCTGCAATTCTAGCCTACAAATCCCTAAACGCCGATCCGCCCGCCTCTCGGTCAATGTGCTAAAATCCGAGGAAGGAAGTTCATACCATATACGATGCATCGAAGCCGAGGGAAACACCGAGACGTGCGGAGATGCCATCAAAGACGCCAGGAGCAAACCACTATCTTGTCCGGTTGCTCCAACATACGTCGCAATTGACTCGCTGGCGTGGGAGGACACATTGTGTTGCGTATACAGCTACAGCTCCACAGTCAACGTTTTTTTTTTCCGCCTGAAAAATGATGCCAAATAGAGGGCCGCAGCGTTGGCCGATATTCGGCTTTACACCTCGGCCCCAGATGATTAGGGTGGCAGGATTTCTCTTCTGAAGACCCTAAGCGGTTGAAATGGAATCTACGCAACCCACACCATGGCAGTCCCTGTGTCTCCAATTCGAATGCACTCATTACAGATGTATTGAAGTCCGCCTACTATGAAAAAGGATTTTCTTATGATACGTATGGTCATCCGCACTATTAGGAGGTTCAAAATATACATGTGGAGGGGAGTGTTGAGTACCCAATCATCAAAAAAGAATCTAGATGAGACTACTATTAGATATACCTGGGTCAACCGGGATTTCGAGACTCGTAGCCCAGTCCCAGTCAGGGATCATATCGGCCGTGAATTCAAAATTGATGGGGCGATCCTCTTCAAGCGGTGCCGCCAAGCTCTGGTCAAACATCGATGATGGACCTGGCATGTCGAGCACGCCATGAGAGATGCCATTATTATTCATTCCATGTGGAAGGTCGGCGTATGGGTTTGTTTGGCCCTGAAACTCAGCCCTCCACCACCAAAAACAGTCGAATACGACCCCGGCCGCCTGCCGGTAGTTAGTAGATTAGTCTTTTGTAGAGAGTAGATAGGTAGGCAGGGGAAGCACAATATACCAAACGACTGCGAATGCGCAAACAAAGACCGTCCGGTTTGCCGTTATTCTGTCGGAATATATTCTGACTCGTCCACAATTGCGCCATAATTATGATCCCCCGAGCCTGCAGATCGTTGTGATTCACCGACATCTTTCGGAATAGATCGATGGCCATGAAATAGGCCTTCTCGCCTCGTCGATAATCTAAATATTGTCGAAGTTCGCTATGTAGAAGACGAAGGATTGTGAAGGCCGCAAGGAGGACGACCCAGTTATTGAACAAAGGCCCATGAACTACGAACCCGTGGTGCGTCTCAAGCTGGTCGAGGTCTTCTAGCACATCACAGGAGTACGAGAACAGTCTGACAAAGCCGGGTTTTTCAATAGCGGTCGAATTCCCGAAAAATCGAAACACTTGAATGTGGAGGCGCACGGAGTCCAAGGCTACTTTCTCTATGAATGTGCATTCAGGTTAGCACACCCCGGACAATGCAGAGCAAGGCTCGTACCATGTCTGTCTAGTTGTCGATCAGTCAGTGCCAAAAGACGTTCATCATAGAAAGAGATAAAGGTATTTAGCGTTTTGGTCACGTCTGCCGAACAGTGACCTATGAATCCACTCTGCGCGATCTCCCTCACGGCGTCTGTCTGCACCTTGTGTAACTTGAGGCGTAACTTCAGGGGTGGATCTAAGGACGGCCAATAGTTCTGATTCATTCGGTTGTAGTCAAAGGAGTCCAAGTAAACCAGGGGTGGTAGACCATCGCCAAGGTTAATACTGCACACATTCCATCAGCCATTGGTGATCTAAATCATTAAAGGGGGGAGAGTTTCACCTACCTTTGGCTGATAATAGTACAATAAGCCCATAACCGAGCACAATTCACGGATTCATCTTTCGCATGCTCCAAGACCGTCCTCGAGAACTCCTGTCCACTGCGAGAGATGTGAAACCCATTTCGAATAGCGAGCTGCAATGCCGTACAGCTGAACACTTGCGAAATATCCTTTCCTCTAGTGTCGACTGGAACAGGCCAGGCAGATCAGAGAAGCAACCCTTGGACAGTGTACATCGCCGGAAGTCGGAAGGAAGGCCATAATGATATGGCCTTGAAGGCGAGATCTACCACGCGTGGAACTAACTGTGGCATTAACTTCTTGTCGTCAAAGTGGCGAGAAGCAACATATAAAATGGTCCAGAACAGGAAGGGTGATTGCTCATAAGATTGCTCTGGAGATGTCACTTCTAGGATAGGCAGACAGGGACCGCAGCGCGCAAAGTACCTGCTCTTCTATCAATATTGTGTGGAGTTATTAAAAATTGGATTGAAATGACAGCACGTACAATGCAAAAAGCGCGCTAATGGTGTCCGCGGGCAACACTAGCCCGTCTAATGATGCTGTTTCCGGGCCAGATATCGGCATTTCGTGATACTCTGGCAGACTGCCTTCAATAGCCCTCGGAGATGGCTCTTGGACAGGAGTCGGAGTTATATCCGCCGGTATGTTTTCGTTTGGTACGCTCACCTGGGGACTGTTGCAGCTAAGTTGGCTCTCCAGTCGTTGAATCTCGCGTTGCATCTCCACTCGACTAAGCATACAATCAGTGGCCGCTTTCCCCGGGGGCTTGGAGGGCTAAGGTCACATACGTGAGACTTTTAGTCCGCTTATAAGCGTCGGATATTACACATGTCAAGTCCATCCGCTTGCATCGGGAACATCGGTCCGGATGACTGACCTGGGCATCACACCGTAACTGCAAAGACCTATCTTAGAAGGTGTTCGGGGAGGAGTGTGATAAGCATGGCGCACCTTCTGCTTTCGACATTCCGCACAGGCTTTTGTCCTTCGACGTCGTGTCTGCTCTGCTGGTGACATGTCTCCGACTTGATGTTTACGGGGACCTAACTGATCTTGAGTGATGCTTAGTAGGGTTTTATTTAATAGCCGCGCAGAAAGCCTCGGCAGTCATTCCATGCGGGGTAAACTATTCTTAGAGACGCACCAAACTACACGATTGATTGATTGATTTCCAATCTGAATATTGCATCATATATAAGAGTACACAACAGGAAAACTCAACGGAACCACTTCGTCGTTACTTTTCCTACCTTCTCAACCATGACCCGATCATTGGGATTCATCTTGTCCCAGACAGCATTCTGCCCAGTGATCTTAATGCGCCCATTACACCATTCCTTGGAAGTTGGCGCGTCCTCCGGCTTATGAGCCATCTCCACCCCGGCCTCTCGCAGAACAGGACTTTGATCCAGGAGCGTGTTGATCACGACATCATCGTTGGGCAAACAGAAGTAAAACACACTACACCGGTTGTGACCCTTCTGATCCTGCGGAGGCTCATGCACGCGATAAATCGCCGCCTTGTAGTAGTGGCCCGTCCACCACAACATGACTTCCCCGGCGTTGACGATCATCGCCCCGGGAATATGCCGCACGTACTTCCACTCCGCGTTGTGGTCATAGTCACGGACCTGCAAACTGGCCATCGGCTGACTGAAAAGGAGAGACAGGCTCGTGAGGTCCTGATGTCCACCCAGCCAAAGACCGTTGGTCGACTTTTTCTCCTCGTCGGTGAACTCGTCATAGTACTCCATGTAGCGTAACCACGTTTCATCATGCTTGTCGTAGGTGTGCGCTTTGACAAAGAAGTGCTCGTCGTCCAGCTTGAGAGACAGCGCAAAGAGGTGGAGAAGCTTAAACAGAATCTCTTTGTGAGTATAGTCGATGAATTCCTGCACCTCAGCCGCGAACGGCAAGAGTGTCGACGGCTGTTCACGAAGCGTCAGGTCGCGATAGACATTGAAGTTCTCGACCTTGTCGCGGGCTGCAGGTCCAGCGCGCCAATGGCCGCGCAGCTTGAACCCGTGGTACGAGCCCTCTTCCAGAATCGGCGCTTTGAGTTTCTCCTTCTCCTCTCGCGGAGTGTTAGAGAAGACATGATGACCGATGTCGACCTGGCGGGTGATGTCTTCTTCACTCAGACCGTGGTTGATGAGGTTAAAGAACCCCTGAGTTGTCATGGCGAGACGAATCTCTTCCGCCAGTTCAGCGCGCGCCATAGCTCCTTCACCATAACGGCCAAGGTCGATGGTTCGCAGGTTCACGAACTCAACCGGCTCTTTGGTTGGTTTGACGGGGATAAAGTGCTTCAGCTCGGGACCGGTCTTATGGATCATTTTAGATTGCTGTTCCTTATGGAAGGATTTGTTCAACAAATTGCAAGGAAATATAGAACTGATGTCTTCAATTTTTTTTTTCCGAAAATTCGTTAGTTGAATACCGTCAACGAGGGGTTTCTTATAGGATTTCTCCTGTAAAGTATTCGACGTCCATACATCGTATGCGTGCCAGTATTTCGGAGAAATTAGTCTCTCACACTGGCCGATTGCCCCGATCTGGCCGATTTTGGCCGACCAAAACCAACGTGTCAGAGATAACCCGCAGTAATCAGAATCGACATCAATAGGTTCCTTTAAAATACTAATGAACAAGACCGGAGCTTCATAGGCCCCTTTTTTGCGGGGGTTGATACTCACGTGCGCCAAGAATGGCTCTATAAAACAAGACGACAACAAGGTTAATGTTGTTTCCTCTTCCCCCTTACCCCTTCTTTCTCCCTGATATTTTAGGATCCAAGTCATTCCAGGATTGTCTACATAATGACTCACTTGTCCTGAACAACAGAAGCCTCAATGTATTCATATGGGGATGATTTATCATGTGCAGATGACCCAGACAATAATGACCATCCGGACCAACGCAAGATAATAATATCTCGAATCGATCGCCGTCTTCTTCCAATATGTGGCCTCATCACCAGTGTCAGCTTGATTGACCGTACCAATGTATCTAATGCTGCCATCGCCGGCATGAACGAAGACCTCCACCTGGGGCCAGGGGGCTCGATATTCTGTCATGATACTCGTGTTCTTCGTGACATACACGCTGGCTAAGCTCCCATCCAATGCCATCGTGAGACGAATTGGAATGCGATGGTTGTTATCATCTCTGATTCTCGCCTGGGGTCTGGTGTCGATCGGTTTTCGGCCTGACGACATCGTGGAAACAGTTGGGTCGCGCTACGACTGGTCCTGGGACTGTTAGAGGGGGGCCTCTTTTCCCAGCATTATCTTTTCTCATGTCAACATGGTATGTTCGTTATGAACTGCAAAAGCGATACGCTGGATACTACTTGCTAGGGACCACGGCATCCGCGTTTTCTGGGATCCTGGCGTACGGACTCATGTGGATGGAAGGCTGGCGGTGGGGGGCTGGATGGAAGGCTGGCGGTGGATCTTCATCATGGAGGGCATCCTCACTTGCATTGTGGCCATACTGGCATATACCTTCTTGCTCGAATTCCCAGATAGAGAGGCGCAAACCCAACCTCGATGGGGCCGACTGGGCGAAGTCGAATGCCAGTTTACCCTGCATCGGCTCAGTCAAGACCGCGGCGATGCCAGCTTGGAGCCATTCTCAACGAGAGCCTTCCCTTCGCTCGGGCCAGAAGCTCCAGACCTGGGCGTTCGCCACTCTCTTTCTGGCCGTCACGGACGCAGCCTCCTAATAGTTGTGGATGGCTATATAGACTCAGATTCATTAGATATAGGCGGTATCTTGATTATATAGGTAATCATAGAAGATCATAATTCTATCTTTATACCACAGCCCGGCAATTTTCGTGTATAGGCGTATAAAGTCTACTAGGAAAATCTCATAATCTTGTAGAGATTGTCTAATATACTCGGTAACAGAGACAGTGGGTGGGGAGAGATATAAATAAAAAATATATTTTATAACCTTCTTCATACTATAATATCAGGTCTCTAACTCCTTTAACGTGGACCTCTAACTAGGACTCTAAAATAGTCTCTATTTCAAAAAAAAAAAAAAAAAAAAAAAAAAAAAAAAAAAAAATGAACAGTCCCGAATCCCATAGCTACTATAGATATAGGTATAGGGTCCAAACCATCACCCGGCCACCAAAAATAATTTCGTATTGGCGCTGCCCGGAATCGAACCGGGGCTGGCACGGCCACAACGTGACGTCATACCACTAGACCACAGCACCTGTTGTTGTGACCCAGATCACATTATAGGGTTCCATTCGGAATACAGTACAAGATAATATGTATGTATATCATTGGAGTAGGAGGGAGGTCACTAACTGATACTCATTTATACTACGTAGACTATTTGCATAGAAATAAACATAGCACCCCGTCAGATACTCTTATCTCTACCAGGTCACTCGAGCGAAGCATCACTCTCGCGAATACGCCATAGTCGGGCCATTCCACTTATGGCGACCTCTAACCACCCAATCCCCACAAGCAAACAGCATCACAAAGCCCAACACTGGCCCGGCATAATTCATAGTCTCCCCAGTCACCGGCACCTCAGAGGGAAAGGGTAAAAAGATGGAGAAGTACGTAGCAAAAAGGATGGCTACCAGATTAATGGGTAGTCCCCACTTCCCCAGGGAGAATGCCCCTTGTGGGATATCTTTCGGTGCGGTGAACCGTTTCCACACTAGAAGAACCAACGGGATGAGGTATGAGATGTACAGACCCAATGTACTCAGGGAGAGAATAGCGTTGAAGGCGGCGGATGACCCGATTTGGATAAAGGAGAGGAGGATAACCAATGCTGTGACGAGAAACAAGGCCCGAATAGGGATTTTGAAGCGGGGGTCGACCTTCACGAAGAAATCAGAGAAGGGAAGGCCGTTATCTCGTGCAAAGGCCCATGTAAGTCGGGTGACAGACGCGAGACCGTTGAACAGTGCGATCCAGCCCGGGAGCATGCCCATGGCCATCAGCACATATGTAGCGGCTTTGGAGCCGGTCGCTTGGTAGGCAATGGTGATAATGGGGTACCCGGTGGGACTGGTGAGGGCTTCGGTGTAGTCGCCCATACAGTAGAGAACGGCGATGAGATAGCCAAAGGCCATAATGGAGTTGATGATGGTGCCGTAGATCATGGACCGCGGAATAACGACTTTGGCGTTCTTGACTTCCTCCGACATGTGGATGATGCCGTCGACTCCTGGTAGAATTGATTAATAGTTGATCGCATTACCAGGGACCGAGAGAGTTACCACTCAGGGGCGTAATAACGCCTAGAAGTCCTACAGAATACACAACGCCTGGGTTTTCCCAGCCACTGAGTCCACTCACGAAAGTATCCCAAACGAAAGCATTAGAGTTCCGCGGGGCCAGAATAACAAAAGTGGCTATCATCACGGGCAGGAAGACAACGTGCATCACGCCAGCTGCGACTTCGATGATGGCGAGCAGGCGCCGGGCGAAGATGTTGATGATGATTGGGATCAGCACTACTGCCCACATGAGCAGGGTTCCCTGCCACCGTTTCGCATCGTAGTCGGGATAGGCTAGGACAGCCATGCCTTCAATCTCCGTGCCGATAAAATAGGGCGAGATGCAGACCAGTGCAGCCCATGAGAAGAACTGTTATCTATCAGCGAGTGTTGGGAGCATGCAGGGAGAGCATCGTACGGTGACCCATCCTGTATATAACCATTGGAATTAGTTTACTATGTCTAGCTGCGGTGCATCTGATTGTTATCTCACCTTGGAAGAAACTGATGAAGCGCCGGTAGCGTGGCGCCAGAACGTAGCTCCAGTGATACTGCGCCCCAGCTGTAGGGTGACTGGGGAATTCATATGTTTCAATCAGCATTGAATTTCTATACAAGTCATGGTGGATAGGCTGCATACACTGATGCCAGCTCAGCCAGTGAAGTGGCGATTGCAAGATTTCCCACTCCACTAACAATGATGCCATACACAATGGCAGCAGGACCTCCGTTAAACAGACCGGCCTGCAAACTGCCTCCGGCTGATTCCCATGACGCAAGCAGAGTCGCCGAGAAAGCTAAGGACGAAAAGAAATTCAAGTATCGCTGTCGATAACTATGTTAGCACGCGAAAGTGAGCTGTGAGTCGCACAAGGGTTTATGTACATCTAGCTTCTGTCGCTGACGGTACTCAATGCTGCTGCTTGCAGCACCGTGAGGGCTTCCATCAGCAACTGCGGATCGAACGGCACTGCCGCTTTTCATCTCAACCTCCTCATCGAGCATTTTATGCAAGCAGTGTCAACTGTCTTATGTGCAGAAGTACGATGAGTCAATGGCAGTCCTGAGGTGGAAGCAGCCCGCAATGCGACTGTCTCGAGATGGGGATGGCCGGCACCAGAAAGGTAGGAAAAACATTTCGCATTCTGAACCGGCCGACTTCGGGGCAGAGACAAATAAATGCAGGGATACTGGGGAAGCTAGATGCAGGGAGGCTTCCGGACATTGCCTGAAAGGGGTTACATGGCGCAGCGTGCTTGCAGACACCCCGGCTGAATGTGGTGACGCGGCATGCGACCATCTGCAACTGTCGTTTGAGAGAAACAACGTTCTCAGCAAACAATGGACAGGGCCATCGAGCTAAAGAAGCGCGACCCCGCCCTTTAGATTGAGTGTCATGGGCTTTCGACGCCGGTCGATGGGACTAACGGCACGGGAGGCATTTAGGGTGCATTAGCAGCATCTTTGGGCTCGGACCACCGGCGAATCCACCACTGATCCCCCACAGCGTAGATTGCGCCTAGAAGTCTCGATTGATTGCGACAGAGATAGTTTATTAGCTCCAGCGGAATAATCTCGCGGAAAAATTCATCTCCCACCGGGAGAACACGAGCGCTGAACTAGATAGCAGCCCAGTTCCGGGCCAGAGTCTGAAGACCATCAAAGGATAACCAAGGAAACTTTAGTGAAAAGTGCCAGAAACATGCGCTGCAATGGTGATGGTATGATCATGGATTGGCGCCTGAATCCAGGGGACTAGGGTAGAACCGGCGACATAAACCTCGTCGACCTCGTTTACACTTCGGCCACCTCGACAGGGATCTTAATCCCTCTAGCCAAGCATAATTTGATTACTGTGCCAAATAACAAATATCCTTTCCTCGGTATCCCCTTCGCTATATCCCGCTCTGTCTTCCGACTTGCCCTCTTGCCGAGTGACTATTCGATTATGTTCTTCCACCACCGTGGTCATGGCTGAGACCAATGCACCTTTTGAGACTCTCTCAGATGACAACCACGGGCCACTCATTACTCTTGTGTCTGTTGCGCTTTTGATTGTCGCCATCATCTTCGTGTCAGCCAAGTTATGCTCGGTGATCTACTTCAAGCAGCGTCGCTCTGCTGTCCATACACCCGTATGGATAGCTCTGGTGGGTGATAACCTGCTAAACAAGGCACATAGCACATTTAACCAGCGATTGATCTTAGGTGCTGCTTATCGTTGAGGTGGTGGTGATCCAAAAGGGGGTTGATAATGGGATAGGCCGACATATGGATACACTGAGCGCGACAGCTCTTCAGAAAGCGAGCAAGGTTCGTTTTCTCAGTACCATCTCGGACGAGCAGTCACAAACCCCCTACTCGCGATGTAGTACCTCTATGCTGCGCAGCTCCTCCATGTCGTTATCCTCTCGTTATCCGAACTCTCGACTACTCTACTCGTCTGGAAATTGACTCCACATCGCGGGATACGTCAAACCTGTCGCATCACTGTTGGTCTCGTGGCGGCATGGACGATATTCGCCGTCTTTGGGATCGCATTTCAATGCGAGATGCCTGACCCTTGGCTCTACAGCGCCTCCCGCTGTGCCGGGCAAGTAGGCATGCCATTCGACACTTGCGGATTCTACGTCTGACCATTTACCAGGGCGCAACCCTCTATCCGATCTCTATAATACACATAATCACAGAGCTTATCATCGTCATCATTCCATTCTTTATGATGCGCAATGTGCAATTGACACTCACAACGCGAGTGAAGATTCTCGCTGCTTTCTCCGCACGCATTATGTACTTTGCCAGTCCATACTTACGATTTCAAACATCACTGACACGGTACAGTGTGATAGCACTAGCTCTTGCTCACCTTGCTCTCCTCCCATCATATCTCCATTCAACTGATATAACATGTTAGTATCACCCTCTCTCATCGCCCTCTCATGCTAAGTATATCTCAAACTTAGGGACCATAATCAACCCTACGATCTGCCAACAAGCAATGACCTGCGCTACCGTCACCATCGTCTGCCTACCGACACTGTACCATATATTTGCGGGCTTACATTCCGGTCTTATCACCACCCGACTGCCCGACGAGGTTGAGCTCAAACATACCCATCCATACGGACCGAACTCTACACTCGGGAGCCATGAAAGCAAGGGGAAAGGGCCCACGGACCTGGCGACGATTGACTCAGTTGTGTCTGTAAAGAGGAAGTCGATCATCAGAAGGTCGAGTTTGAGTGATAGCACAAAGCGTTTGACAGAGGGAGATAAGGGGGGCGGGGTTTTAATGACGGTGGACATTACGATAGAGGTAGAGAACCGATAGATGCTACTCGCTGTGATTGCATGCCTGTAATAATTTGCTAAATAATAATTACCGAAACATATCATTGCTGCCTTAGAGTTTGCGGGCTTCCAAAAGAGAAGTAGGACCTAAGGTTGTGACTTTCTGAATTTCTCGATTAATTCAAATATGAACAACTAGTTGAATATTACTGTAATAGCGAACACTTGCACCTGCGATATATTATATATCACGAGCCTCCAATGTCTGCGTCAGAAGTTAATTATGGCAGACATCAATTGATTACCAGGAACCTCATCAAAAGCGTGCACTTCCCCTTTTGTGTGCATTGGATGCCTCCGTAGCTGACCTTCACCAATCACAGCACCTCCTCAATGACACTGACCCCGAGCCTACATCAGCAACATAGCCATTATCGAGGTAAGAATGGACAAGACACCGAGATCCGTTGAAACATGCGAACTACCTGCTACATTCGTGGCAGTAGGACTGGAGCCAGCCGTGTTGGTGGTATGTGTGCCAGTGGCAGTAGGCGTGCTGGTGGTGGTAGTCATAGTATTGCCGGTAGTGGTAGTTTCACTACTAGTAGTGGCTGAACCACCGCTTGTAGTAGTTTTATTGCTGGAGGTCGAGGTTGTTGGACTAGCACTAGCACTTGGTGTCCCCAGAATGCCACCTTGGGCTGTGGCTGGCACACTCTGACCATTTGCACTAGCGGCTGCCGACTTGAATGAATCAAGCGTATCTGAGCCACTAGATACTTATTTAGTGCATTGACCCATTTGGTGGACTACTGATGTACTTACGATGGGTTAATCACGCCAACCATGCCAGCTTGACAATGTCCAATTTGGCCGCAGTAGAACCAGATCGGATTTGTATCATTCACAGTCAACGACCAGACAGGCTAAACAAGTCAGAAGGAAGTTATACAGCCTAAAACGATGCTCATGGAGTTACCTTTCCATCATTAGCAGATGCCATAAACCCACTGAAGAAGCTGGTATCGCTCAATGGATGGCATGGGTTGTTGAAAGCGGCCTGGGCAACGGAATGGTCGCCCGGATAGAAATGGAACTCGACTACGCCCCCCGAAGGGATGTGGATAGTGTCGGGATTGAAGGTCAGGCCACTTTCACCAACATCAACCGATTGCGTGGTGCTTGAAGCTGAACCACTCTCTGTTGAGGTCGCAGTGGTCGTGGTTGTATCGCCATTTTGGGCACCAACCAGAGGGAGGCACAATAGAGGGAAAGTACACAAGGATGCTTTGATCATTGTTGCCACTGAATTAGATGAGAAAGCACTGAAGGCGAAGGTCTACGTGGAAGCCCAGAGCTGACTTACAGGGAAATCAGGAGAGAAGGCTCCTTTATGTCGTTTCAGCTACAGTTCTGGGTGAAGTACCATAAAATCCTCATAGTTTGACGATGGATGTTTGGAAGCTTTATCATAGCCACAACATGGCCCGTGTAAGAAAGCTAAGCTGCCTGGCTTCAACCAGGGTCTAGGCAGTTGATTACTCGAAGTAGAGTTCGGTTCGTTATCGTATTGACTTAGCCTCCGGAATACGGGAAATGGCTTCTATTCTCATCGGTAGACTCGGACTATACCAGCCAATTATTCAGAATAAGCTTCTGACATATTTAGTTGACCAATGATGACTTGTGGTTCTGAGGGCGGAGTAGCTGACTCAGATAGAGCTTTTTCTGGGACTGAAGAACAAGCTCTGGTTAAGCTTTAAGTACGAGGAACGCTTAGACCGCGACGTTCTCAAACCGCAAAGGAGATTGGTGAGATTCGCAGTCTTGTGATGTGGTGTTCGGTGGACGATTCAGCCGCGCGGATGGAAAGATTCCATCGGATATCGATTGGCTGTTCCTTGAATTGCCATCTTCAGGAACTTACAGCAAAACATGACGCTAACACCAAAGTATTTCGGACATTCCTGGCCGCTCTAAGTCACAGAACGCTTGCCGCATAGCTAGGGCAATGGCTGGGGAACCCTGTCCGGAGAGTTAGATATTTGGTGGAGGTGCGTAGCTACGGTAAATATCAAGACAGCCAGGTCTCTCTCAACGGCAGCACTACACACGACCCTTGCTCCATCATGGTGAAGAAATACACTTATTTCAGTCTTTTTACCCCCATTTTAACCCTTGCCCAATTACAAACATTCGCGCCTCCCGGGCAAAATGGAATCACCTATACTGTCAATATACCCCAAGCCACCGCGTCCTCGGGCTCCGGGCCGATCTTTTTCCAACTGAAGTCCACAAACGAGCTTCAGTGGTTTGCTTGGGGCCAGGGCTCTCGAATGCAGGGAGCAAATATATTCATTGTCTATGCCTCCAGCGACGGCAAGAATGTGACCGTCTCCCCGAGGCTGGCCGTGGAGCACGTCATGCCTGTATACAACTCTCAAGCCCAATTATCAGTCTTAAATGGCAGTGGGATCAGCAATGGAGTGATGACCGCAAACATCCGCTGCGATAGCTGTATCACTTGGCCCGGCGGAAGCGAAGATCTGCGCAGCTCGTCGAGTCCATGGGTTTGGGCAGTGAAATTCGGAAGCCCACTGAACACGGACAGCTTAGCGGCCTCTATCACCATACATGACGCGGAGGGGATTGCATCAATCGATCTCCAACAAGCAACCGGTGGCTCGTCTGAGAACCCATTTGCAGCCTCGAGTAATACGAGCTCCTCAAGTTCATCGCATCCGATTTCGACCGTTAGCACTGGATCGCTGGACAAACGCAGGAAGGCCCATGCTATTATCATGATCCTGGTCTTTGTTATCTTCTTCCCTTCCTTTGCTCTGATGCTTCATCTCATTCCGTATTCGAAGATTGTCTATGTCCATGCTTCATTCCAGCTTTTCACTCTTGCGTTGGCCATTGCCGGGTTTGGCATTGGCATCTCAATGGCAAGAAGCCTTGGTCTCATAGGAACGTATCATCCAATTGTCGGGATGGTGACTGTTCCATGCCTTATCCTGTTTCAGCCCGCGATGGGCTTGCTGCAGCACAGGTATTTTCGCAAAACTGGAGGCAAGAGTGCCTTTGCTTACCTGCATCGGTGGCTTGGTCGCTGTCTCATTACTCTTGGCGTTATTAATGCTGGTCTAGGGTTTCGTCTAACAGGTGTCGGCCTTTCGATCGCACCGGTTGGGGCAGTTATTGCATATAGCGTGGTAGCTGGAATCGTCGGAATAGTGTACGCCTTGGTTGTTGTGCTTTGGCCTCGCAGAAAACGCAGATTATCCGCTTCTTAACAGTTTCTGGGCGCTTACTCATATGCTGGGGATAGGGCATTGCATGCTCAGAACCTCAGATATCGTTAAATACAAAGATATATCACTAAAGTCTTTTGAAGTGATATAATCCAGCCTTGTTAGTCCAGTGTCTTTCTAAGCCTTGGTTGCTTATTTACCTAGCGCATCAAACATCTAGTTTGGACGCTTTGTGGTTGGCTGCTCTGGGCATCTCATAAAATTATCTAGAGCCCCATAGTATGGTCAATAGTACATCAGACCAATCTTTTTGACACTTGTGCTCAATTCATCTGTAGGACGAGGAGGAAAAATCAATAAAATCGAGTATCAGTACAGTAAGAGGATAATAAGTAACAGTACTGGTCAAAGACTATAGAAGAGTAGGCAGTGGATATAGTAAGTGCTCAAGCAGCAGCTTACTAAGAAAGGTTGCTCTTTCTAGTACCAGAGGCTACCATTTTCAGTCTCAATCTCACAGGTCTCTATATTCTATTCATTCCCCAGACGGACCCCAGGATCGATCACCGCGACCCCGCTTTAGAGCAGGATATGGTTTTAAGTTCGCTCGGGGAACAGTCCCAACCGAGCCGATGTGGACACAAACTCGGGACTGGCCCTGGAGAGAAGTCTCTGGATAACCGCAACCTTCATGTGCCATCACGGTATCATTTATATCTGTAAAAGGAAATCTTATCTTGCATTTCTCCATTGAAGGTTCGATCGACAAACTTATGTAGTTCTAATCAAGCCAGCAAAGGAGGAACCTTCCAATCACCCACAATTTGTTTCCAAAGCTGCATGAATGCCAGAATGTGTGATTCACCCCCCACTCCGGCAACCAGCATCAACCCCTGGGGTTGGCCCAGCCCACCTGGACCTTCTAAGCGATCAAGTGGAACCATGGCAGTCGGATAGCCTGCGAGCGCAGCCACTGCGCAGATTGCACAATCGCCGGGTCCGATTATCAGGTTAATGCGGTTGCTTTGCAGGGTGGCATCAATGCCATCGTGACCGGCTAAACGCTGAGCGTGAGCTTTAGCTGCTGTAGCTGTCTCCTCAGTCAGGGTTGAATTGAGTGTCTCCTCGAGATCAGTCTGATCTGTATGTGCTGTGAGAGATCAGTATTCTGGTGTCTCCTTATTTCATGGATCTTACTTACGAGGCGGCATGGTAGAAGAGGCATGTTGTTTATTGTATTCAATCAGTTCCGGAACTGATGCCACCTTGGGATCTACCAGGAGGGAGCAGTAATGCTCAAATAGTCTTGGAAATTCATAAACTGCGCTTTTCTGTCAGCCATCATCAGAGATAGTTGGTGAGAAGCGAGGAGCGCACATGCAACGGAGTAGTTGACACTCTTGCCTTCATAGCGAAGGCTCTCCATCGTCGGTAGTTCTACAGGGTAGACAACTCGGCCTCCTCGATGAGTGATTTGTGTCCTTGCCCATTCGTATCGATCCAGCTATAAAGCGTCAGGTTTAGCCCGCCTGGCCATAAATTTGAAGATAACTCACAATCTGTCTTTCTACATCCTTGTCCTGGCTCTTTTGAAATCCAAACGCATCCCATACCATTGGATCGACGAATCCGACCGACACGTCACTCCACGCTACAGGCTCTAACTGCGTCCCATTGAGCAGCGGCATCAACAGACCTAGATCCTCAGGACACTTGGCCATAGCACCCAACTTATCAAAGTCTTTGCTCAAGCGAAAGATCCCTTCCATGGGGACAGTCCCTCGACTAGCAGTGATGGAGTACAGCCCTGCCCGATTTGCCGGCATGCAGACTGAGCCCGAGGTTTCCGTCCCCAGGGATAACGGCGCAAAGCCGGCGGAAACACCCACTGCGGACCCCGACGAGGAGCCTCCTGGTCCAGAGCGACCGATGAAGAGATCATCCGATCGGAAGCCGCCCTCGATATAAGCTGACTGGGTTTGTCCGTTGAGCGCTGACCATCCGGCAGTTATACATGTCGCCTTCAGGCCGCAGAATTCTGTCAAACTGGCTTTTGCAAGGATGATCATACCATGTTCCAAGAGAAGGTCTATGACAGCTGCGTTCTCTCGTCCATAGGTATCTTTGAACGCAACGGCGCCGACCGTTGTGGGTAAACCTAGGGACTTGGACGTGATGATCGCATCTTTCACGATAATCGGGATGCCATGAAGTGGGCTGCGGATCTTGCCCTGCGATCTTTCGTCGTCGCGGGCTGCTGCTTGAGCAAGAGCAGTCTCAGCATTAACGGAGATTATTGCATGCAGCTTCAGGCCAGATTTATTGTGACGGTCGATTTGAGCGAGGTAGGCCTTGACGATATCCACACTACTTGTGTGGCCGCCTTGCAGCAGCTGGCTAAGCTGAGTTGCCGTTGCGGTTAGGACGTCCCATTTATCCATGATTTCTGTCGGGCTTTCTGGTGGCTTTAGAAGACAATGCATTCGATCAATCAAAGGAAGGATATCCCACTTTCTGACCTATTTGTAGGAAAGATGGCCCTCATAAGCTACACTGACAGGCAGCAGCTCTTGGGTTGTTTATCTCTGGATATCTTCGGCACATCCGCTTTCGGCTAAGTGCTTACTAGCACGCCATGGGAGATAACGAATCAACACGCCTCAATGACAGCATTGATTGCTCTCTTTCCCCTAAATGAATGCATCATAAGCATAAATGGGAGTAAATAGAGGAAAGTATGAATTGCCAGCACTGGCATGCTGACTATGCCAATGAACAATAACTATGCGACCTGCCCGATGTCTGTAGAATTTATACTTTGCCATTATTTGATACGGTCCATCATCATAAACATCGATACTAGCCATCCACTTACCTGGTCCTGGTTCAGGCTTGGAGGTGTTGGAAAAGAAGTCCCTCTCTTATGTCCCTCTCCATGAAAAGCAGTGTAGCTAACACGACTCCCTGTTGCCGACAGCGCCCATAAGTAATGATCGCAGTGTGACCAGCTTGTTACATTCGTCTAGGTCTGACCTTCTATGAGTTCAGACTGGCTCACTCTTACTTCCATTGTTCGTAACCAACAAACCATACCGGAAGTATGTATTGATGCAAGGGCGCATCGTTGGTCTGCATACTGTGACGATGTAAAGATAATTGACCAGTCGTTCGGGCGTGAGCAGCCCGAACAGAACTACCGATAAGGCTGAAAAAGTTGTCAACCAAGACAGCGTCGGAGTGTAGCCTAGTCCGACGGCCAGTCGGAGAGGAACCGCCCGAAAGGAATGGCCTCGACGGCGCCACGTTGAGCTTTGAAGCGTCAGATGCTTGGCGTAACGTTAAACACATGCGTAGCTCATGACTCATGGGGCGAAATCAAGGCCAGATTCGATAGAACCATGATTGAGCTTCGATCCTTTGCATATGAAGCGCCACCGGCGAGGCTCGGATTGCGGGGATAAGGCTGTGGCTGTGGCTGTGGCGCAGCAATTTACCGTCGGAGTTAAGCCTCTGGCTACCTAGACAGGCAATCACCTCCGCAAACCCGAGAATGACTCATCAGTGTCTACCCCATTGGGTTAGTGCAGTGACGTGTTGGGAAAAGCCCGAAGGACTATAGGATATCCGAGTCGGGATATGCTAATCTCCGGAGGTGTGGCGACGCCAATCGTGAAGGAAGCATTACGACGACTATCACAGCGTGTGGCGTAGTTAATGGAGGGTAGCTATATGGATGCCTGGAACAGTATCTATATAAGGGGGACAGCTCACCTTGAAAATGTTCCCTTCACAATCACAATCATTCCAATTCCTCTTCTCCACCCACTCATCAATCTCTTTCCTCTTTACCCATCCGACACTCAAGCATTAGCGAAACAATATCATAATACAAACACAAACCACAAGAACTATCACAACGAAGCAACATGGCCAACATTCGCGATCTTAATCAACTCCCTCCGTACTGGGAGGTCGTCGCCAGCATGGAAGAACCAAGCTTTGCTCACCCCTTTTTCGCCGGTCTCAACCACAACCACATGCCTCATGATGAACACTTTGCCGGTGCTGGAGACTTCCCTCTCCCCCATCGCGGCCGTCATGGCCCTCACCACCGCCGCCACCGCCGCGGAGAGCCCGTGACCGAAGACGAAGAACCTACTCAGGGCGAAACTGCCGAAGACGATGAATCCTCCTCCTCTTCTTCTTCCGATGAGGAAGGCCATGACGAACCCCGGAAATGCAAGCGTCACGGTCGCCACGGCGGTTTCCACGCCAAGGGTGGAAAGGGACATCATGGGCCTGGTCGCCATGGTCGCGGGCCATGGGGCAAATTCGACCATCCCCCTCACCCTGGGGCATTTGGACCTTGGGGAGGTGAGTTCCACGGACCCCACGGTGGATTCGGACCTCATGGCGGCTTCGGCCATGGACCTCATGGTCGGTTTGGACCATTTGGGGGTCTACACATGCGCGGTGGCTTCAAGCATGGTGGTCGGGGCGGACCGCACCGTGGCTTCGGCCCCTTTGGATTCAAGGAATTTGGCCGCCATCGCCACGGTAAGCACCACAAGCGCGGCGACTTTTTCCACCCCGAGGTGGATGTCTTCGACACTACGGAGGCCTTTCTAGTTCATGTTTCACTGCCCGGAGCGAAGAAGGAAGCGGTGGAAGTCAAGTGGGATCCGAAGAAGTTCGAGCTGAATGTCAGCGGGACGATCGAGCGTCCTGGCGATGAGGAGTTGCTGAAGACGTTGGCGTTAGATGAGCGTCGCGTGGGCACTTTCGACCGACAGGTGCGACTAGGAAGTGTGTTCCAGCCGGTGGAGGTTCATGTCGAGGGCATCACGGCGGAGATGGAGAACGGGGTGTTGAGCATCAAGTTGCCGAAGGTGGAGACGGATGTGGTGATGGTGACCCGCGTGGATGTACAGTGAGGAGCTTTTGGAGGAGAAACTATGATTTTTGCAATGAAGTGATATGGGCCAGGCGTTGACTGTTTTGTTCTTGTTATTGTTGACAGATCGATGATGCTTTATTATTGTATTTGATGAAATGAAAATGGGATCTCCGATCCCTGATCACAAACATGAATGATTGAATCCTTCATCACTGATAGTACGTAGTAGTGGTAGTAGTAATAGTAAGGATCATCCGATTGGGGAAGGAATGTCACTAGGGCACGTGATGTATACCTCAGCTCGGCTCCTCCGATCCCCTTCCGGATTCGGATATCCCGTCTGTATACTGCTCGTCGTAGTAGCTTATAGCACAGGACTGTGGGATGCTAAGAAACTGTCATTCATACAATGCAACTCATAAGACACTGGACCTGTGAAGATGCTTCAGATAGACTGGCAGCTGCTAGGCAGTCCTTGACTTCCTCGTGACTGGCTGTATAGTAGACTGAAATAGTAGTTTACGATGATGGCACTTAGTAGGACGGAATATATATCACTACGATGTCCAACGAGTACTCCTGGTACTACTACTAGCATCGGATTCGTATCGATAGTCAAGCAACAGTAGTAAGTACTGCACCAGACCCTTTTGCACATCACTAGCTAAATTCTTCGATAGCAAGAACATCATGAAAATGTTGCAAATCAATCCCAAAGAGATGGACCTGGTGCCTGACTGGCGTTCCTGTCAGTGCCTGAGGCCATGAGGAGGGGAAGTGGGACCCGCCTTCATCTTCACCAATCAGAACTGTTGAAAGCTCTGGGCATTAGCACTAAGCCCAAACAGGATTGGCGCTGCCAGCTGCTTTGTTTGTCCCAGTCTGGTTTAGTTCTTGTCAGGTCAATCTGACAAGCTCGAGGTGGACGAGGCAGCTTCTCTCACTCCTTCCTCAGGAGACAAGCTTTTGCCATTGATTGTCAGCTGTGCTTCGAATCAACATCCATCGTCCACATTTTCGCGGTAAGCTGTTGTCCCGCTGATCCCCATTGTCACCTGCAACTGCAACGGAGATTAACGCTGCCTTCCCGGCGCGAAGGTGGGTCACGGTGTCACTCCAGCCACAACATTCCTTCCTTCGGTTCCCCCTCAGCCAGATCCCCTCCGCTGTGGAACTGAACTGACCCGCTCAATCTTTATCTCAGATCCTGACTAATAAACAAACATTCAATCGAGTGTCCCTTTCCAATTATCAATCGACATGGCCACTTTCAGTCCCATCCCCGCTTACGTCTTGGGCACCCTGACCCTCGCTCTGGGCTGCCATGCGCTGGCTCGCCCCGGCCCCGAGTATTCGCGTTTCGGCTTACCTTTCGAGTCCGCCGCTGCTTCCTCCGCTTCCCCCTCCCATGGCAACAAACGCACTCCCCCGCCCGGCGCGGTGTCTCCCCTCATGTACATCAAGGGTATCCGCGAGACGAGCTATGGTCTGACGCTGCTGGCTCTGCAGTACTCCGGTCAGGAAACTGCCGTCACTATCTTCGCTGGCGTCTGCGCGCTGGTGGGACTCGCTGATGGGTTCGTGGTCTGGGCGAATGGTGGGGAGGCCCTGAAGTCGAAGGCCTTTGGACACTGGATTACATGCTTGACATTTGGAGGGTGGGCGTGGTGGCGGGCTTGTGCGTAGAGCGTTAAAATAATTAGCTGGAGGGAATTACTTGTCCTGCTAGTGGCATGCCTAGAGATTGACATGACCTAGAAGGCTCATTCTTCTTGAACCTGTTACAACCGTAGTAAGGCATTGTCTGGCATTTGAAAGGCAACTATATGAACCGACGCCCAAAACATCTTCCAGCGCGTGAGTAAAACCAGTGAATATTTGCGTAAGGAACGATTGTTCACACAAACAAACACTTGACAGTGTTACGAGTGGTACATTATCACGTGAGAGCAAAAGAAGACAACAACAGACTCCTCGACACGACCTCATCTAGTGAACTACTCTCCCACCTCCCGATCATCCTTCCAAAAGACAAACTGAACGAACGGCCACTTCATCGACGCCAGACGAATATGCCGTCCCCACAGGTACAACGGGATGAAGAACAGCAGACAACCCCCCGAGATACCGGCCATGGCGCCAAAAGCGGCCGCATAGCCGGATTGAGCGATCCACGGGTTGGTATAGAAGGATAGCAGGAAGCCGAAGCAAGCTGATTGAGCTGTTAGTGATACCGTTGCATCAAAATGAAAGAAGGGGAAGATAGGTCTTACACTTGAAAGCAAGCTGAGTGACAGCGACTTCACCCGCGACCGGTCGGTAGGCATCAACACAATACACGAACGAGACATTCGTTCCCTGACTGATGGCAAATGATACTGAATCTGCATTAGCCATGTCCGTCGTGACAAGCTCAACCAGGGGCAGAGGGACAACTTACACAACCCCAGGCCAATGGTGGGCACAATCCAATGCCAGCCACGTTCAATGCCAAATCCATACAGCAGCAACGCCAACGGCGCAGCAATGACACTCGGGATGATGGCAGGCAGACGCATTTCCGGCTCTCGAATACCCCCATTGCGCTTGGTGAGATAGTCGGCCACCCAGTCAGAGAAGGGCCCGCCGGCAAAGGTACCGAAGAAACAGCCCAGCATGCCGGCGATGAAGCATAACCCGCTCTGCCAGGCAGCAAATCCATAGACCTCGCTGAAGGCGCTGGCGAAGTTGGAAGTGACAGCCACGAGGAAGCCGATCGTCACGGACATGACGATGGTCGCCCAGAAGATCGGAGGCAACAGGATGAGACCGAAGGGTCGGATGAACATCCGCCAGAGGGATTCATCTGTATATGTCTCACCGGTCCAGAAGCGAAGGCTGTGCAGGTAGCTCTGCTTGCGGGAGTGAACCTCCCCGCCACGGGCCTCGACATGCTCGGCATGCTTCTGCGTGTTGTACAGATCATCCGCACTGTCCGTTCGACGGAAGGCCGTCTCCGGGAAGAAGAAGACGACTACAATCCACAGGCCACCGACCAGTCCACAGCCGACCCAGTAGATGGCGCGCCAGGAGTGGTTGATTGTCACGAGCCCGGAGATAATGATGCCAAAGGAGACACCGGCGCTCAACGCGGAGTTGTAGATACTAGTGAACGGGAACAATCAGCCTGACAGCGTGCACATCAGTCATCGTCATTCACTTACGCCATGCCATAACCACGTTGATGGAGATAGAAAACATCGGCAATGGTGACTGGAGCCAGACACTCTCCTGCCCCGGCACCCACACCCAGGATGGTGCGGGTAGTCAGCTCACCGGCATAGGTCTTTGCTAAGCCGGCGCCTAGGATCATGAAGAAGTACAGCAGGTATGCTGATATGTAAACGGGCCGCCGACCGTACTTATTGAGGAGCGGAACCCAAATCAAGTTGGAAACTCCCTGCAGCAGTGCACTGTTGTTGAAGAAGTAAGCTGCGCGAGACACGCTCGAGTTGAAGTCTGCCGCAACGTCCACCATGGCGACGGTCGGGCCGGCGGACATGAAGTTGCACATCACCATGGCCAGAGAGACAAGGATTGCGATATAGATTTTGTACGAGGTAGACCTAGCGGAAGGGTCAGCTCCGAGCAGTATTCAAGACAAACATTGTACATACCATCGCAGTGGATCATTCGGGTCGTCGGACGGCGTGGGGACCAAGATAACCTCGTTGGTCTCCTGATGGCGCAGGCGAACATGGCCCAACGAACGATGATGATGGTTATCCTCGTCCGCAATCTTGTGTACCGTCCCAACCGAGGATTTGGGATCTCTGGCCTCCATGATGGGTTTCCGTTTCCTCTCAGTGGTGTGAGTAATGCAGTCGGTGGGGATACCGAGAGATCCTCCAGGCCAAGCTCCTTATAAGATGCGTCTTGTGCCCCTCTCTTGGCTGGTGGCTCGTGCAGATAGCAAAGACCTAAGATCGACGTGGACTGTCAAGGGATGTGGAGTGCAAATCCGGGGTTGACAGAATAGGGTTGTGGGGGAGATCTCGGGATGTCGCGAGTTGCTTCGGCCTGCCATCAACAACTTTCTGTCCGCATTGAAAAGAGGGGGCAAGCCGACACATCCTCAACAAATTGGTAGCTGCTCACAACTTCAGCATGAGCGAACTGCCAGCACCGCATCAATCCTACCCCGACTTGTAACTCTCACACACCAGGGAGTGACCAACCGGGTGCGTCGCCTGTATGGGATCGGCTGCCCACGACAGCAACGATGTGATGGTCAAACGAAATCCGAAAATGTCCGTCTGCAGAGCTTGCGTAATGTGATTTCGTGGCTGCTCGCACGTGAAGTCTATTGACACGGCTGGGACTCGGGAAGCCAACGCCACTGAAGTTTAGCCCAATCTTGGCTGGTTTGGACGTCTGGTAGAGCTACGGCTTCAGCTTATGAGGAAGCAACCGGTGTAATAGGGAGCATCTTGAAAAAAAAAAAAAAGTGGAAGACTACCCTTGCAGCTCAGGATCATCCCCGCACAGCCCTGCGACGGGCATCTGCAGACGCCAGTCTACGCTCTAGCATTGCTTGATGGACTTCATTGGATGCCGAAGAAGGACTTCCTTGATTGAGTTACGGCTATTGCCACTAGCTACATGTTCCACCAATAGCGCTCACTGTCACACCCCCTGATCACAATTGTGACCCATCGTGCCAACCCCCTAAGTACACCAAGCAATCAGTACGATTGCAGACTTCCACCACCCGGGAGTGTTGTGTTTGCAGACTTGATCCACGCATTTGCAGAGGAGGATGCATTGTAGTAAATACTGTATCCCTCACTCGCGATGTTGCTGTTGGTGGTATCGGCATTGGTGAAGTTCTGGAGGTACACATTCTTCGTCAGCGTCCAAGTGGACGTCTCATCGAGTGCCACTGCCAGATATGCCGTTCCTCGGCCGGTGGAGGCCGTTCCCGTCCAGCTGGAGTACTCGCCCAGACTCCAGGAGATGGAACTGCCGTTGTAGGCCACAATGTCACCGCTCAGTGTGGACTCCGTGACCGACACCGTGACTTGCGCAGGCTGGATGCTCGAATTTTCTTCCCAGCCGACGAAGTGATCGAACGATTGAGTGATCTGGGACGCGTTGGCAATCACGAGAATGCCCGAGGTTGTATTCAGCTCGGTCGCATGGAGCGTGGCCGATGCGATGAGATTGCCAAACCAGAGCGCTGCCATGTCTTCACCCAATGTGGTGAGACGGGAGTTCGAGAAGGACAGAGATGCTCCGCTGCTGCGTGTGGAGGAGGAGAACATGACGGTCCCTGCCAGAAGGCCAGCGGTGAAATCGACGCTTTCAAAGACAGAGCTTTGCGCTCCATCGGAGAAGAGACTCGGCCCGTTCTCAGATTTGCCGACGACATTTGTGCCGTAGCTGTCGCCAAGGGTGTAGAAGATGGCGCTGCCAACACCGGCTGTGTGAGCAATAGCATCAGTGACGTAGATGTACCCGCCTGGGCTGTCACCCGAGAAGGATGAGGAGCGTTTGCCGCCTGAATAGTGTCGCAGATTGGACGCATAGATGGTCCCGTTGCCGGCAGCATAGAGACCGTGGGACACAGGGCCAGAGCTGTACAAGTCGGTGTTGCTCACGTACACGGTCGTTCCGGTGCCATAGGCATAGATGTTCGCAGCACCGTTGTGAACGGTAATGTTGCTGTGGTCAATGTAGGCCGTTGATGCGTTGGCGACGTTGATAGCCGCATTGACCCCAAAGAAACTGGCTTGATTCAGCCAGGTTGAGTAGCCTTCCTTGATGACCTCGGTATACGAGACATTAACTGCAGAGCCTTCTGTCACGACAAGGACACTGGTATCGTTGGCATCCACCGTCAAGGTTTGGTGGTCAATCTCGCCGTCCTCGTCGCTATAGTAGTAAGGGCCGGTGATATTGTACAGAAGGTACTGTGGCCCGCCGTTGTCCGTGGTATAGTCGGCCTCCAAGGTGTTGTCTGTGGTGTCTGCAGCCAGATCAGCGTAGTCGCTGGGATCCAAAATGGTGACAGTGGCCAGGGCTAGCGGCAGATAAGCCAGCAAAAGTTGGACGGGCGCCATCATGCAAAAGATTGAAAGGAGACGACAGGGCGATCACAATGACTCAACTGGAGATACCCTCCTCACGGTACATCTGGTGTACACTCAGACCTATTTATCTATACCGCCGTCTCACCTAGAGTATCCGTGAAGCTCGCATCCACGTCACCATCGTTGCTACTAGCTCGAGAAGAGTGGAGCCGTTTATGGCATCGTAGCTACTCAGTCCTCCTGGGGAGCTACACCCTTTGCATCGGATACTCTTCCGCAACCCTAGCAATGGACACGTTTGTGGGGGACTTGGTTCATCCGATCATTTCTGCTGTCCAAGCTGGGTGTTAGTAGTACCCTAGAGTGCTATAGGAGCTACACGTTCTCCCCACAGTGCTTGTTGTTGTCGATCGGGAGTATCCTGTGGAGCCGAATAAGGTTGACAATCCGAGCGCTCGCGGTATACGCAATCTCTATACTGCCAAGAGAAGCAGGAGCATCTCCAATTGGCTTGGATGCGCTGCATATATTGCTATGCATGGGGATGGCATCAAAGCGGATGGGGGATCCAATCGTATGGGAAGACCGATATAAGTATTTGTTGTTAATTTTATACTCCTGCTGGGGTGCCTGGATGTGAAGAATACCATTATCATATTTACCTCCACATTCTCAGCCGTGGCTAGGCTGGGTGTCGTACTAGTTACCGGCCTGAAGTTGATCTGGATAGCAGTCATCGGATGCATGAGTTGTAGGCTCGTTCAGGACTGTCGCATGTGTGTAAATCACCTAATGAGTCGGATGATGACGCGTTCTAGAAGCCAGAACGAAGATGCCTTCGAAAACTTTGCTCTATTGTAATGAGGCCAAGCAATGGACGTCTGCAAGACTTAAGCTCTTGGGCGATCCCTTGCAGTCGGGTTCGGAGAAGAATCAAATCTCGCACTACAGAGCCATCTGGTCATTGTCAATTCTGCTGATGGGTCTCTTGGTATAGACTATTTACCTTTGCATAGTCCAGAGGTAGAGTCGGCGTTAATGTAGCAGATTTGCATCAATTGCCAGTCATTAATTTCTTTTCGCTGTTTGGGTACGCTCACCTGCTTCGACTCGTTCTCTTTACCAACTCATATGCCATCATTGTTGTTGTGCATTCTTCACTCGCAAGTCCATTCTTATGAATTTTTGAGTTTTCTGCTTTTTGTGTCTTTCCCTTTTGGGCGCTTCTTAGTCTTTGGTCCATAATGCGCAATGTAATATTGATACGCTAATAAAGTCCCCTACTGGATACACTCTCCTCTCGTTCATGCTCCTCCATCTGCATCCGCGCATACATAAAAACCGAAATCCGATAACTAAGTTCGCCTCCCCGGTCAGCAGGAAAACAACCCTGAGGAACTACTGATCCGTCAGGGGCTGGAACAAGACAAATTTCTTTCCCACGACTATATATAACTGGATACAGTCCCAAGCAGTAGCAACGCCAGAGATCCCAGATCCGCATCCCTAGTCCCCGCCAAGGACGGGAATCCTGAATATCGCAGACCTGATGCCTAGCGGGATCGGTAGTCGTCCGAAGCTGGCAGACTCGGAAGAGTTCGGCCATGCGGTTGTAGTGGATCGATATGACCGCCTGGCCCCAAACATCCTGAGGGAAAGCATGCTTATCCCCGGCGATTGTAGTGGGAGACGGAGGGGCCCAGACATTGAATTCATGCCGCAGTTGACGTATATTCGGCAGTTGAGATACGAGACGTATATCGAAGTGATGCTTCTTCTCGGTGGGAGACTTGGCCGCAATAGCCTTTGTAGTGCGAAGGATAGGATTGAGTCTGTCCAAGCTCTCCAGGCATTCTGATATCGTACGGACTTCTTCTCCCAGAATAACGGGCACTTGAACCCAATGCATCTCGTAGAACCACCAGTACTCGACATCATGTTGAGCCCAGTTGAGTCGCTGCCCCGCGATAGAGACATCGGAATACAGTTGCAGATACCAGAGCGCACGATAGACTCGGTACTCCTCGATCCATGAAGGAGGGCCCGCCTCACGTGGCTGATATGGCTCCGTGCCGTGGTCGTTACCCTTCTCCCAACACCGTGGCTGAACCTTTCCAACGCGATGAAGAAATGTGGTCAAACAGGCACACGCAAGTCGTTGGATATTGGCCGCAATGCTCACCATCTCCTTGAGTATGGCTGGGGAGATCAAAGGAGGGGAGGCCATCAACGACAAAGAATGATCTTGAGCCATGAACTCATCCAGACTACCAGCTGTTATGGAAGACTGGCGAAGTTTCACAGACATGCGAAACAGGCAGTGCAGTTCATAGCGCATCACGGGGTTTTGCTGAAGGATCGATTCTACCACACGTATGGCTTCACGGTCCGCTTCGGTGTCCGAGTCACCCGTGAAAAGCCCCTTAAAATGCGGCGAGACTTCCGAAAGACTTTCAAGCAGTACCCAGTCCGCTGCATATGTATTGACCATGGATAGAATCTCATAGGGAAATTTGCCTAGGGATCCCATTATTGCGACGTGGAGCAGAAATCAGCTTTGAGAAGATCAAAATTCCGTAGACGATGTAGGTTTGTGTTTTGGCGACCTAATAGTGATGATAATTCAGTTGGTTGACTCTCGACTGCGAGCCACTGTGATTCTCTTGTAAATTGTTTTGCTCGTTCCCCTTCATCTCATCTCAACGCTCAAAGTCAGGGCCGAAAGTGAATCTTACTCTTTCTCTTTCCTCCCCTGGTGCTGTGCGGGGCACGGCGATAGGTGTTCCTCAAGGGTCCGAAGTGTCATTATTGAGAGACTATTGGCCCGCCGTGGTATCATACCGCATAGGCTTATCTCCGAGGCATAAGACGGACTTAAGCCTTTTATGACTGAAATTGTGTTCAGTGATAACTACTTTCTGTCTGACTGGTGATCTACTGCTGATCATACGTCAGATGAGTAAGACTTCAGCCTCGCCACGTCATGACCAATGAACTGTCTAAGCTGTCAGTGATTTATGTCCGCTGTTATCCGTTAACCCCGCAGGTCGCAGCTATATAACGGATTCATCTGATTCACTAAACCCAGTTAGGCAGATTTCTCTGAGCTTGCCTTGTCCTATACCTGCACTTATCCAAGATGAACAACAGTGGGGTGGGTTTATCTGACCCGACGTTCCGACGGTACACTCCCAGTCAGGCAACTCAGTATGCTGCAAATCGTTCCAGCTATCCAGCTGAGCTATATGATTTGGTAATCCGCTTTCATGCAGAGTCTAATGGTCATTTCAATACTATTGTGGACGTCGGGTGCGGCCCAGGAAATGCAACCCGCGACTTGGCTCCCCATTTTGAACGTGCCGTGGGTATTGATCCTGGGCTCGAGATGATTCAGACTGCGCAGCGTCTAGGGGGCGTTACCGGATCAGATAGTCCTATCGACTTCCAAGTAGCGACTGCGGAGGATTGTGCTAAAATCCAGAATGTCGAGAATGGGGTGGATTTATTGGTTTCAGCAATGGCAGTAAGTCCACCGTTCCTCCCGAGTACTGGTCTATAGCTGAATCGAGACTCTCCAAAACTCAAGGCACATTGGTTCCAGATGGAGGACTTTTGGGCGTCTGCTGCAAAGATTGTGAAACCAGGAGGCACTGTAGCGCTCTGGACATGCGCTTCACTGTACTGCCGTATGTAGGTTCGACATCTTTATTCAGCTTTTGCTTACAAGCTCCTACAGACCCATCAATGCCTCACGCGGCTGAAGTGCAAAAGGCACTATTCCACCTTGAACGAGATGTCTTGAAACCCTATGAGCTGCCACCAAATCAACTCTCACATGATCTGTACGATGATCTGGTCCTGCCGTGGCAGGTGGATCCTCCTGTTACGGCATTCCCGATGACTGAGTATCGGCGCATCGAAAAGGATCGCAATGGGACACTATCCGACGGAAAAGACTTTTTCGTTCGCGCCAGAGCAACATCATTGCAGGAATTAGGAAATAGCATAGGCACTGCAAGTATGGTCACACGATGGAGAGAAGCTCATCCAGAAGAGGCGGGCACAGAGATGGACTGCGTGAATGTCACTCTTGCTGAGGTCAAGAAAGCTTTGGGCCATGACTGGGATGGAGAGCTCAGATTGGGCCACTCCGCTGTTGTTCTGCTCTTTAAGAGGAGGTAGAATATGACCCGGTGAACAGGCCATCTCTTTATAGATCTCAAACCATTGTAGTCTCAATCCAATTCAATAATACATTCTCATATATCTGAGTGAGCTCGCTATATGAGATGCTAGATGTACAGGTGCTTCACTGTCTGAAGTAAAGAACATAGTCCTGAACAGCATCAAATCTCTCAGCTCACAGCAGCATATAGGCTGCGGTGTATGAAGATCATTGCCGCAGAGTACATGTGATCGATTAAGCAAAGCAACATAATAAACTAAGAACATGAATGAATATCATAACCAACTGATCAGGTATCTGTGTATTCACATTGTTGTCTATAGTGGTTTGCTTTCTATATACACTTGAGGCCAATTTGTCTCCATGTTTTTGGCGATCTAATGTAGTTCCAATCATGGTTGAATGTCCACATATATATAGTGGAAGAATTCAAGCCTTACTATTGTCAGGAGCCTCTTTTTGGATTTGCAAGACAGCCAACAACCCGTTCTTTGCAATAGTTCCGTCTCTATTGCGAGTCTGTTGAGTGTAATTATCATATTGAAGAAAGACCCCCAAGAACGTTTGCGTCAGAAGAAAAAGATAAGGAAAAGATAAGGAAAAGATAAGGAAAAGACAAGAAAAAGACAAGAAAAAGATAGGGAAAAACGAAGAAAAAGACCAGCAAATGTCTCAAGGTGGGAAGAAAGGAAAGATGTACATTGTAAATCGTGTAATAGGGAACAAGCCAAATCTACATAAGAAACGGTATTAATCTCCATGCGTCTGAATCACCACTTCGGTCGTTTTCATAATGCCCGTCTCAGTCCGATGCAGCCTCTGTTCGTCACTTTCTCTCCAATTCCCGGATTCGCCGTCGGAACTTCCTGCAGCGGTGACATCGTAGACCGTGGGTGGTACTCGAGGCATTGACTTCATGGCAATGTCGGTGCTGCGCTGCACATAGTATCCCTGGGTATCGTAGCGGTAGGCATAGGTATTGCGACGCCCGGTGGTCAGGCTGCGGGTCCCATCCAGGATCGACTTGAGTAGCGGCTTCAGGCTAGGAAGACAGGCGGCGAGGATGGCGACATTGAGCTCGGCACTAGTTATGACAAGGAGTTAGTCTTTGCTTGTTCAAGTTTCAGCTCTAGAAAGGACCCACCAGTTCCAAATCATGAAAGTGTCGTGTCTTCGATGGTTAGCTTCAAATGGTCGCAATCTATGCCGAGCAGTAACTCTTACCGATACATATTCTGCTCTTTCAGTACGTTGACTTGCGCAACAATCTTGACGATACCAGCCACGCAAGCTCTAGTCGACGGTCAGTAAGCGATATTTGAACAATATAAGAGGTGACTGACAAGTATCCCAGACTCAGCACTCCAATCAGCGAGAACTTAGTCCGCCAATTTACTTGGATCCCAATGAAAAGGGGGATTGGCAGAGTGGCAAAGATGACATCGGTGACGAGGTTGGTAACTAAGCAAGTAATAAAAAATGTATTAGCTTGAAGGCTGGAATTGCACGTATGACAGTAATCTGATATCCAACTCACTGCTATTCCAAAGGCCGATAGCTGTATAGGTATCACCGTCGAAACAGCGAGCATGAGGTCGCAAACTCGTATCCCATGCTGCTGCTACGGGGATGCACTGCAGGATGAGCGTTAGACCGCAGGCGATGGTGAATGCAACCAGAAAAACTGTTGTCAATCAGAATGCTGTCACGTAGAATGTAGCCTTGCGCGTCTCGCAAAGGGCACTCACTGATCGCTCCAACTAGCGCCTTGCTTAGAAGACTCGACGAGAAGCGTCGCAAGAACACGGCCAGAGAAATCTTCACAAGACTAAGTCCGACCATAACAATGATCGAGTGATAGAACACTAGCTTTGACAAGATTTGTTCATCTTCATCGGTGATGTCCTTGCTGAGGCGACCCACACCATGTTGAGCTTCCAGCACGAAACAAACTAGGACACCCACGGCGCACAGCTACCGCGCCTGCAAGTTAGGAAGCACTCTCATGAGAGATAGTTAGGAGAGAACATTCGACTCACCCATGCCGCAGTGATGATGTATTCTTCTGCATTGAACCGTCGAAGGAGATATCCCCGCACATAGCACCGGAGCCACAGCACCAAGGTTGACAGCCCGGTCAACGTGCCCACTGCAGCGAGAATCCCAGGGGCATTCGAGTCATCAGACCCATCACGAAGCCAAAGTAACTGCCGTGGGTCACTGGCCCTGCCGAGCAGGGGAGTCATGATGGCCGCAAACTGCTGGTCCTGTCACGGAGGACGGACAGAAGTTCGACGCATCCATGTCCCTGTGTTGGGGATGTCCTGCAGCCAGCTTTTCTACTTTTAACCGATCCTTTCTACGCGGCAAAGAATCGTGTAAGCCGCCCAAGGATGTCTTGGCACCTGCAGAGTTGGCGTCGGGGTTTGGAAGGAGACGTTGGTTCCTGGGGGTCTCTTACAAATGAATACCCCTGGCATTTCGGATGAAGAAGATGGCATCCCACCAGTTGTATCGGCGCCGAGGTTCGAGCGGATGCAAAGTAAATTAATCGGACTAAACGACAGGATTTAGAAAAAATCAGCATGGAGCTACTGCCTAATGTCTGGGCTACTAGCAGGGATGTCAGGAATTAGTGCCATCGATGAGGGTTTGGGTGCTGACGGAGTAAGCGATAATTTCCGGCCTCTTCGGACTGCCGAGTCTCCTAGTTAATAAGAATATTCACTGCGAAGTCTACCGGACCGCAGTGATGCGAGATATCTCTCTCGAACCACCGATCCGCCAAGGAGGCTCACACTGCATATCACTGGAGTCCCAAGCGGGAGAGAGATGCTGGCAGGGGAGCTGATCACGACGATCACTCTGGGGGAGGAGTCGACTCACAGACCAGAGAATGAACATTCGGGAGGGAACTCAATCCAGCGGGAACTCGGAGGCAGTTCGGAGGGTCGGAAATTGGCGAGTTCCACCCGGTGAGGCTATATCTGATGGTGGAGATTCTCACGGAGCATCTCGATATTAACCCTCCAGTCACCACCACTTGAGTGTTTTAGTGCGCCGCGGACCACTTCCGGCGGCTGTCTTAATTGCGACGGGGTCTCTTGGCAGCACAGCCGGTTTCAAACGATGTCCTTTCCGCATCCGAGGCTATTCCTGCGCGCTTGGCAGTGTTCTCCGTTGCCACGCATGGGATGTTGGTGGATCCCATGCAAAGATACCCTGGCTTCAATGAGTGCTCACCACAATACAGCACAGAATCATATAATTAACAATGATGGCTTCGCTAATGGGATGCACATCGCGAAGCTAAATCTCTTGATTCCTTGGAGTCTGTCAGTCGTGGATCACTCAACCCTGTCGATAGTCCCCACTTGGCCTCGCTTGGAGACGCGCCGGTCCGCCACGAAGCGGATTAGCACCATTAGCATCATGCTAATGATTCTAGACTGTCAACGACGGCATGCAGCCAGTGCCTCCAACTACTATGCTAGCGAGGTCTTGATATTAACCCTGCCTTCAACGGCCCAATGGCCAACTTGCAGGACTGCATTACAATTCAGCCCTCCCCACCACGCTGTAGAGGAAAACCTCGCCAGCCATGGACTAGACCACGTCCACTGTGTAAAAGCTCCTATCCCAATCGTCTGAGGGCTAGCCTTCCGACTTCCGAAATATTACCTCGCCAACATGGGCCGATAGCCGTTGCCTTGGCGTGCAGCCATGCACGTGGTGGGGAGGAAAACGGTATATAGAGGTCGTGGCGGACCGGCTTTCCCTCTTGAACGGCTTTAGCTGGTCACAAAGTCCTTTCCTTGCACCGCCAGTTGTGTCGACAAGCAAGATGCGTCTTTCGTTGCTCTCCGCTGCCATCGCAGCGCTGACTGTCACTCCTGTGTCAGCAGCCACCCAAGACCCTGTCGATGTGCTGGCTAGCAAGGCCTTGGCCACCAAGCGTGCCTATCTGGCGGCGGAAGGTTCTTCCAACTCCAGCTGCACCATCAACAATGCGGCCGTTCGCAAAGAATGGTACGGTTGTTCTCTGTTTATTCAGAATATTCAGTCAAGCTAATCGTGCTCTCACACAGGGGCTCGCTGGCACCCGAGGACCGCAAGAAGTACACCGACGCTGTCCTCTGCTTGATGTCCAAGCCCCCCAGGTCTGACCCGAACTGGGCCCCTGGTGCTAAGAACCGCTTTGATGACTTTGTCGCGGTTCACATCAACCAAACCCTGTATATCCACGGCACGGTATGTAGTAACGGCAAAGTAAAGCCAGTTGCGACCTTGCTGATTTAACTGCCAGGGCAACTTCCTCACCTGGCATCGCTACTTCACCTGGGCCTACGAGAACGCCCTGCGCACCGAGTGTGGCTACGATGGCTACCAGCCATACTGGGCGTGGAACAAGTACGCCGCTAACCCCATCAACTCGCCCGTCTTCGACGGCACCGAGTACAGCATGTCTGGTAACGGTGACTTTGTTCCCCACAACGGCACCCCTGCCACTGCCTATACCACCATCCCGCCGGGTGTCGGTGGAGGTTGTGTCCGCAATGGACCTTTCGCCAAGTAAGATCCTTCCTTGAGAGCTCACTCTGAGACTGGATACTGATTATGGATGATTAGCATGACTGTCAACCTGGGACCGGTTGACCCTACTCTGCAAATCCCTGGCCTCGTAGCCCAGAACGGCAGTGGTCTGGACTACAACCCCCGTTGTCTGCGTCGTGACATCTCTCCCTGGACCGCTCTGGGCTGGACCAAGTCTAGCGATGTCATGAGCCTGATTGAGAAGTGCGACACCATCTCCTGCTTCGAGTGGACCATGCAAGGGTTCTTCGAGGAAGGCTTCCTGGGCGTTCACACGGCCGGCCACTTCACCATCGGTGGTGACCCGGGTGGTGTAAGTTGATTCCTTTGCCATGATCATATATACCATATACTATTCGTGAACGAAAAAGCTAATGTGGTTCCCAGGATCTGTACACTTCCCCCGGTGACCCGGCATTTTACCTTCACCACTCTATGATCGACCGCGTGTTCTGGATCTGGCAGAACCTGAACCCGGCCAACCGGACCTACGTCGTCAAGGGACCGGACTTCATTGATGGTCTGATGCCCTCGCCCAACACCACCATCCATGATCTGCTCTACATGGGCAACCTGACTGTCTCGCGGGAGATTTATGATGTGTTGGACACCACAGCGGGCACTCCTCTGTGCTATATTTATGAGTAAACTCGTTAAGAATTTCCGAAAGGGAGAAAGATATTGTAATATTTTATTATTCTATGCCGAAATAGCCTGTAATATCATTGAGAGAAACTATGCCTTACTGAGTAGCTTCCACTCGCCTCAGTGGTTCGTAGATTCCCGACTGCAATGAATCCTCTTGGGTCAAGCCCTGAGATGATTGAGTAATACTAAGGGTAATCTGAATAGACATCCCCGATCTCGTCTTTCTTAGAGAAATATATTTTCAATGGTGATTACCAGAGGTCGTTTTAAAGAAGTCTGGGTTACGAGTGGTCTCAGTGAGAAGTGATCTTGCAGGGCAAGCTCGGTGGGCCTCTATCTAGAGGTTCCCAAGTACGATTGTGAGTAAATAAATGCTCGCAGCAGACTAATCCGGCAGTATAGCTTGTAGTATAAGTAAACCAATACAATGAGGTCTGGACCCGATTGAGAAACACAGCAGAGACTATTGCATGGTCATATCAATCATCACAAAAATATAAATAACAAAAATAGAAAATATTCTTCACCCGAGTATGATCATGTTTACGAAAGCCTTTAGCGTGTATTTACCAAGCGGTCAGGCCATGAATTTACAAAAGCAGAATATGTTCCCAGAATTCGCTACAGGGCATTAGACGGTTGGATGGTCTATATTAAACTATATCGTATTTGACCATAAGCAAGTGAGCATGTTCCGCTATCACCTCATACTTCTGCCACACTACAGGTATTTATCCTGACCAGAACAGCTGACTATGCTATCAACTACCTTTCTATCCCCAAAGAGTAGACTTTTGATACCCTAGTAGACGTAGGGCATTTTCACACCCCAGTGCATACATAGTAGTCCACCCATAGGTTGGTACAAGTCGAATCGATCTCCGTGTTCCACGAGCGGAACTGAGCAAGCGTGATGCCCGCCGCGGTGTCTATCGAATAACAGCTGTCGCCTTCCTGGACCTTATAGAAGGTCTTGCAGTTGCTCACGATCCCAGGCATCTGCGGTTGAAACCCTGTTGGCGTCGGTTGAGGCGTTGAGCTGGTTGTTGTCGCCCCCGGAACATGTACACAGACATAGTAGTCTAACCAGAGATTGGAGCAGCCTGATAGAAGCGGTTTAGTACCTTGATTGGCGAGGAGGGGAAGGTTGTCCAGGGTTGGAAAGGACATACTGCTGTCAATGCTAGGGTTCCAAGCCTTGAATTGATCATCAGAGATTCCGTACTGTGACTCAATCGTGTCGCATTGGTCACCAGATGCGACAAGATGGAATTTATCACAGTTAGAGGGCACGCCAGGCTGGGTTGGCTCGTAACTGGAGGAGGAGGAGGTTGTAGTTGTCGCGGTCGTCCCGATCGTTGTGGTCGTTGGGTCGTTCGTGACAGTGCCAACAACGCAGTAGCTTTGGCCAGCGGTGAGAGTAGGACATGCGACACCGGGGTTCAGGGCTTGGAACGATTCAAGGCTTTGTCCCCAAGATGCAGCAAAGGACTTGCAAGTGTCCCCGTTGCTGGCTGCCACGGAGAAGCTGCATACAACACTAGCAGAGATCAACTGAGGGAGCAACCCCAGGACAACGGCTGCTTTGTAATACATGAGGTAGAAGAGTACGGAGAGAAAAGAAATGAATGGGATGGAGATGCAGGTTTTTGAGCCTTTGCTTTCGGGGGGGCTTTTATACTTATACGTGTGGAGTCTACTTACTCCTCTAGGCACAGTCATGGATGTCACATGTCAATCTTATTGGCTATACTTTGAGAACCAGGGAGTTAATCCGTCTCTGTCTAGCAGACCTTGGTTCATTTGACTACTGCATACCAAGTACGGAGGACTTCGGAATCTTTGGTGTGGCAAGGATGTTGATGGCAATTAGGTAGGCCCGAGAAAACCATCAAACAATAGAGAGTCTTCTGTAAGCGACATTAACAATAGCCTTCTTGGCATTGTGAAAAGGTCAACAGGGAAATGCATGTTTTCTACGCACATCCGGCGAACTCCGGATCAACAGGGACCGTAGGAGTCTTAATCCCAGGCAAAGGCCTCTCGAGGGTGACATCGGGTCTATCTGAGCTTCGGCCAAGAACTCCTAGGCGAAAGCACAGGAGCTATGAAAAATACCACCTTACGGGGCATGTAGCTCTTGGCACGTTTATCTTACAGGATGGATTGAAAGCAATTCAAGCAAGTTCGAAGGACAGTAGTGTACAATAGAACAAACTAAGCTACTAGAGCATCGGCATGTCTCACTCAGGAAGTCCGTCTAATCATGCGAGACCGTAAGCGAGAAGCATTCCCATGGCCAAGGTCCGGAGCCCCCCGACGGGTAGCAGCCTTGCGGATGCCATATTCTCAGAGGACGGGGTTGGGCAGCTGAGGCCGGTGCGGAGGGGATTGCCACAGGCAGTAGCAGTCAAGGCCGCCGAAATACTTGCAGCAGCTGTGGAATCGATCTTGACCTCGCAAGGACTGGGAGTCGGGGACGGACCCACAGTCTGTGCACATGATGGTGCTCCCCAAGTTCGCGTAGGCGGCACATCCAATAGAGCGGGGACTTGTACAGCCTGGGCTATAGATTGCTCGCAGGTACCATCCTCGGTTGCGGCGGAAATGTCTGGCGACGAAGTGCCATTCTTGGTGGAGAAGTACAACTGATGGCGTCGTGAACCAAGATATCCGAAGGTCAAGGTATTGGTTTGTGGAGACTGGGAGCAGTTATTCATCTTTAACTCCCAGGCCAACAAAAAAGTGCCCTCAATGTTCAAACTGCCGATGCTCCAATACAGGAGGTAAGGGTCACTGGCCGTATAATTGAGGTTCGACAGCTGGATGGAGCCCGCGGTAACAAAGCTTTCATTGACGCTAATGTTTTGCCGTTCAATGTTGTAATAAATCTCCGGGTTTAGGCTTGATAGGAGACTGGGATTTTGGATGGCAAATATGATTGGAGTAAGAGGCGAGGGAGAAAAGCTCTCGTTGCGCGGGAAGACCAAATCGACTTCTGTCACGCCTGGTGCAATCGAGGTTTGGCCGTACGCAAAACCTAGAAAGAGGGCCAGAAGGAGACGGCTCCGGGTAAGCAAGGCCATCTTTCGTTGGAGTGGTGATGAGGGTAAGTTGCAGGGAATAACTTGATGGAGGGCTGGGATTCAGGAGGAGACGGCGAGAATGGTTCCTAAATATGTACATAGCGTCTTGGCGAGGAGGTATGAGTTCACTAGACTGATACTAGAGTCGGCTCCATAGCCTGCTCATGACTCTAGTGACCCTGCCTTGTGCGCAGGGACTGTTACATCGTGGATGCAGCCAAGCCTTATCTCCGAGTAGTGTGGTTTAGCTGGCGGAGTTCTTGAGCCATCACATTTCAGGGTCTTGGCTGTAACGCAGGGAAACTAATACGCTCCCTATGTACCACGTGATGCATTATTAGATTCACCGTAAAAGAAATTCCATGCATTTTGCCGCACGTGAGAGTGTATAAGTTCGTTATGCGAGGCCAAGGGATGCATAGCGTATTTGTATTTCCGTAAAACTCCGGCGCCTAATGATCCGTCGAAGATGGATAATATGGGGTTCATGTCCGTTGTCTCTCTAACCGAGGACCCTGCCAATGCGCATTAATCCCCTTGGCGACCCTGGTGGCGTCCTGGGCATTTTGTCGGACAACACTACCTGGAAAGAACAGGATAGGTTCATCTTATGCTGACGGGCTTGGCAAAGTTGGTCCTCAATTCTGACATCCAGTTTTCACATCGATCAAGGGACGGATAAGGCAAGTCTAACACTATGTTAGGATTCTATTACGATAACAAAGCGCAATCCCAATCATGGGCGAGCGAGATGCCTGTAGGCTGCAAAGTACAAAGGCCGGGAATGAGCCCCCCAGTTGTGAATGGGGGAGCATGTCTTATACCATTCACTCATTCTTTTCTGTCTTTTTCCCAACGCTATCACTCTTTCATAATTTGTCATTCTCTATCATTTTCACTCTTTGTCTTTATTTGCTCTTTTTATCCTGTCATCAAGTGCCACGATGCCCCCCCGATGGCTCAGGTCAGCCTTCGTGGCTATGTGCCTCTTGTTTTTATGCGACGTTGCCTTTGCAGCACAAGGGAAAGTACGACGGCTCCCTGCCAGTCCTGGCTATCGCGGTAGAGATGCAGCATGTCCTGTGCCTTGCAGTCTCGCAGGTCCCAATCCCTCCAATTGGTCTCTCTACCACAACTTCGATCAGATCCAGTCCTGCCACCAGACGTTGTTCTATGATTTTTCTCTATATGACCATGTGGATGACCCGGCCACTCACCATCGTCTCTACGCTTGCGCTTCTTATGGTCCGGACTGGTCGAGCCTCCCACGCCCGACCGCGAGGATGGCGGCCGCTATCGATTCTATCAATGCCACCTATTCCCTCGGCTGGTGGAATGATGCATCATCCCTCGCTACTTCAGATATCACCTCCGCTTCCAAGCAGATGCGCCATTATCTGAAGAGTGCACATGTCGCTACCAGGAGCGCCAAGAGAGATACATTCTTGTTTGCTCGGTCTGGTAAGGCTACTATTGGTGTTTATATTGGCAAGAACTTGCAAAGTGAGGGGGTTAGCTCTTTTGCGCTGAAGGCGCTATCAGACAATCTCCGGACGTTGAATATCAACTCTGGTGATGTGGCTATGCAATTGTGTTCTCCGAACAGCAACAATGGCCATACATTCGGGATCTTCGCCTCTAGTACCGGGGCCTTTACACCCGTGCAAGATGCACTGAAAACTTGGTCCAACGGAGGCTGTCTGTCCTTCGAAAACGAAAAGAACATCACTGGTCCGGCTGTTCTTACCGCTCCTCTTTTGGACCTTCCAGCCAACGCCACACATGCAACGTCTATGCGTCCGAGATCAACCGTGACCACCTTTCCGCTGTCATCATCCCTGAGCCACATAGTCCCTCGCGCTGAATGCAGCACCGTGCAGGTTGAAGGCGGAGATAGTTGCGCTGCTCTGGCTGTGAAGTGCGGAATTTCCGGCGCAGACTTTAGCGAGTACAATTCCGATCCCGACCTCTGTTCATCGCTCATGCCAGGACAACATGTCTGCTGCTCAGCTGGCACGCTCCCCGATTTTGCCCCAAAGCCCAACTCTGATGGGTCGTGCGCTACTTACACCATTCAGCAAGACGACAACTGTGCCAAGCTTGCTGCTCAGTACAGCCTCACCAAGGAAGACCTGGAGGACTTTAACAAGCAGACATGGGGCTGGAACGGCTGCTCAAATGTCTGGATTGGCACTGTGATTTGTCTGAGTAGTGGAAGCCCGCCGATGCCCGATCCTGTGGCCAATGCGGTATGCGGACCCCAGGTGCCGGGCACAGAAGCGCCAGAGGACACGACGGATATTGCTGGGCTTAATCCTTGCCCACTGAATGCGTGTTGTAATGTGTGGGGCCAGGTCAGTCGGTCCCCTTCTATATCCTCGATGCCGTTCATTTTTGACTGACCTTTGGGGGATAGTGTGGCATCACAGACGAATTCTGTGTCGACACTAGCACCGGCGCGCCAGGCTCTGCGGAAAAGGGTACGAATGGGTGCATTTCTAACTGTGGCACCGAGCTTGTGCGCGGCGAGGCCCCTGAGGTCTTCCGAAGCATTGCCTATTACGAAGGGTATAGCCTGGGTAGCCGCGAGTGTTTATACCAGGATGCCATCCAAGTAGACGGGTCCAAGTACACACATTTGCATTTTGCCTTCGGCATACTCACTGAAGATTATCAAGTCACATTTCAGGACGCTCTGACCGAATATGAGTTTGGGAATTTCATGAAGATTTCGGGGCCGAAGAAGATCCTATCCTTTGGTGGCTGGGACTTCTCCGCCCAGCCCAGTACCTACAATATATTCCGCCAGGGAGTCAAAGCTGCGAATCGGCTCACAATGGCCACGAACATCGCCAACTTTATCAAGGACCATAACCTGGATGGTGTTGACATTGACTGGGAATATCCGGGAGTCTGTCCCTCGTTGACACCGTGTTCTTGCTATATGCATGACTAACATGTCTGCTCCATCTAGGCCCCGGATATTCCGGGAATTCCTCCCGACGATACGGACTCCGGTGACAATTATCTGGCCTTCCTTGCTATCCTCAAAAACCTGCTCCCTGGCAAATCAGTATCGATTGCGGCCGCATCGTCGTACTACTACCTCAAGAATTTCCCCATTCAGGAGATCAGTAAGATCGTGGACTACATCATCTACATGACGTATGATCTTCACGGACAGGTAGGCGACCAAGCTATCATCATCACCAAACCCCCACACATACTAACACGCTCACACTGTCTAGTGGGACGCAAATAACCCCAATTCACAGATTGGCTGCCCGTCGGGAATGTGCCTCCGCAGCCAAGTCAATTTGACGGAGACAATCAGCTCTTTAGTCATGATCACCAAAGCGGGCGTGCCCTCGAACCAGGTTGTGGTCGGCGTAACCAGCTATGGGCGGTCGTTTGCTATGGCGGATTCCTCTTGTGACGGGCCCGAGTGCTTCTACGTCGGGGGTCCTTACGACTCGCAGGCTACCCCCGGCAAGTGTACCGCGACTGGGGGTTATATTTCCGATGCGGAGATCAACGAGATCCTAGCAGGGTCTACGGTGGACGGACTCTTGAAACGCGACGGCCGAGTCAATAAGCATTATCTAGACCCGACGAGCAACAGCGACATTCTCGTCTATGACGATACCCAATGGGTCGCCTACATGAGCGCTGACACTAAGGCGTCGCGCAAGTCTCTCTATGAGCGACTCAACATGGGCGGTACTACCGACTGGGCCACGGATCTTCAGCAATACAATGAACCTCCCACGCGTGGCGGGGCCCTCGTGGAGGATTGGGCCGGTTGGATCATGAAGATAAAAAATCAAGGCGATCCTTACCAGGTCGGGAATAGGACGGGGAACTGGACCGAGCTCACTTGTTCTGACCAGGCCGTGGCGGATAAACGCACCCTGTCACCATCGGAGAGATGGAACCGAATCGATGCGCCTGATGCGTGGGCTAATGCGGTGGATGTGTGGAAAACCTATGATCGAGGTACGCAGATGGGCTTCACGGCATCCGTCTCAGACACTCTGGACGGCCCAGAGAATGCCGATTGTCGTAGCATGAAGGCAACCAGCAACTGTGATCAGACTAAACAATGCAAGGAGTTCGACAATAATGGTGCTGGCCCAGCAGGCTATTTTATATGGAACTCTATGGTCTATATTCATGAGGTATGATCTCCTTGCCAGGGCGACAGGCAGGCTCTAATATTTATTGCAGCTGTATGAAAGCTTTTACAACGCCCTGTTCCAGGCCGCCGCTTCAGAAATATCCAACGCTCTCGATGACTTCGAGAACAAGTTTGCACCGATACCTCAACCACCGGACAATACGTGGCTTCTGCTGCTGATCGATATAATCACTTTCGGGACTGCGTCGGCAGCAGCTCCGTTCTTCAATTCAGGTTTGTGTTCCACCCCTCCTGGACTGTACTCAACACTAGTCCAGCCATTCTGTGGGGTATTAACTTCTTTCTCCCAAAGTATTGTCGAAATTGCCATATTTCGTGTTGAAGGGGTCCACGATGGACAACGTCAAAGATACTACTATGACCATCATCTCCCAGAGTACAACTGTTGCGAAAGACTTGCTCGGAAACCCTGATCCGTACGTGCCGTTCCCTCATGCTCATGTAGGGTGTGCTGACCGGCGGGTGAACAGTGATGACTGGTCCCCAGAGAAGCAGGATGAATTTACCAACTACATGGGTCAATGTATCGAAGGTTGGGGCGCAGTTATAGAAAAATCTGTGAAAACCTTGTTTGACGGCTCCGATACGTCACTCGACACGCTGACCAGCCTGATCTCCGATGGCAAATTTATTGAGGGTTCCTCAATGAGCATTGCGCCCCCAGCATCGAATCCGAACGATATATCAGAAGGTACGATGACGGCTCTGCACCGAGGCATAAGCAGATCTTTCTTCGCCTTCGCAATCCCTTCCATCTGGACCGTCTCCGGCAGGTACCCATTCGTTATCGATGCTGGCTACTCGTGTGACCACGAGGATGATATGGGTGACTATTTAGAAGACGATACCATGAAAGAAGCAAAGGCCTGCTACAGAAACAAGCGCTATTACCTTGCTGCCCCGGAGGGTCAACCGTGGGAGTGCTTCGAGGGGGGTTGTCTTGATAACCCATTCTCTGCGCTGCCGGGAGTGGACTCGATGGGCCAAGGCTCGTTTGGGAATGTCACCGTGGAGGAAATCATCATAGGCTCAGTGCGTACGTACCTGCAGAACGGTGAGACGAACGGCGGCAGCACAGCCAACCCTGCAGATGAAACCACACTTGATGATCTCTACAACGACGATATAACCACGCCAGGAATGATCCGCTTGCCAGTCTGTAGTGCAGAGACCGCTTACCGTGCATGGAGCCATGGCGATAGTCCGGATACTGACGCAGCTAACTACCCGTGTGTTATTTATCCAGCGCCTGACTATTGTGGCACCTCCACGTTTGTCGATCAGACCAGTAATGCATCCCCCACGGTGTCCGACTGCATGCAGATTGTGAAGAATATTGCAAACACAGACGGTGACTGGGAGGTGGAGAACGCAATCGGGTCCCAACACCAGCTCGTGCAGTACGGAACGTGCGCTTTCGGCGTGCAGGGGAAGGGCAAAGATGGCAACATCGACTACTACATCGGTGCCCAGGATATTGTAGACATTATCACCGACTCCGTGAGACAATTTGGCGCATCGGGCAAGGTTGGCTCCAAGGGCGAGATGTCTTGCAAGGGCACTGTCAAGGGCCAGACGGTGGAGTGGGGTTTGTATCATAATTAGCGGTGGTATCGCTGGCCACTCAGCAAATGGGGCCTTCCAAAGGTTCGACCAAGATTGTATATGCACATAAATCTCCCTGACTCCTACACGATCACCTGTTCAGCTTGTATAACCGAACGAATTTCCCCATGACTAAGGATCGATATAAATCTTTCTCGTCACCCGCACTATGCCAATATAATGACGGCCCATATGCCAAAAGTCCCATCTTCTTTCTTACGTTGCACATGTAGCTGCTTAATGAAGCACTCCCAACACATCAGCCACTCCTCGCCGCGAGGTCTCTTATATACCACCTGTTCCTTGGTAACTCGGAACATGTGATTAAAATCAAGACACTCTCGAGCTTATCCCGTACCCAGACCTGAAGCGCTTGCACCGGGTCACTAGCACGGCCTCCCCATCTTGCCTTACAACCCTTTGTTGCCGTAGGCCGAAGGGCGCTTGCACTATATTACTGATAAGGGCCTAGGCCTGCTTATTCTGCGCTCAGTGGGGCCGTAGCCAACTGAATTTACGCCTGCTGCGATGTAGTCCTGCCATAATGTTTAGGAGAGCAGACTTCGTCCTCGGTAAATAATCATAGTCTAAGTGTGACGATCCCGGATCCTGATGATCTCATATTCACGCGCAAGCTTATAAGTGATGCGCGTTCGGAGTGAGCGGACTCAGAATTCTACTCTTTCCCTGGACAGGCTAGCGGTATTGCTTCCGGAGAACTCACACTTAACGCGCACTAGGAGTGAATTCTTACACTTAGTCTACAGCCCAATGCTGTGGTGGCTCTTTGGGAGATTGAGCGGAGCGTAGTGTGTTGTCTTCTTGGCAGCTAACTTGGTCAGACAGCTTAAACGCAACTAAAAGGCGATCCATATCATGAAGGGGAGATTGAATCTGCAATTGAAGGGGGATCATTATTGGGAGGCAGGAAGAAAGCAAGAAGAAGCAGAAGACACAATTCCACATTTAATTAGATAGCCCAAAGGTCGAAGTATGAGTGAGTATTGATCGATCGAGCGGTGAAGTGCGGGTGAGAGCATAGTGAGATTTGGCATGCTACATCAGGTAATGGGATGGAGGCCCGGTGAAGAATGATGGTTTCAACAGATATCATAAGCTGAGAATTCACCACACTTTCAGTAATATAGGTGCTTCTCAGTGAAAATCATCCCCTTGTACCCCTGGCCTTCAAGCCGGTCTGATTGGGATGACATCTGGCCTATTAGTCCGTGTAAGTGTCCTTGTATATCCTTAGCCTAAGCCAGGACGCAGTTCCGCTGGCAGACTGAATTCAAAGCGTCCGTAGGAATTAATTTCATTCAACTCATATTGTTATACCGAATCGAGCAGGCTCACTAACTTTACCTGTTATTCCATAACGATCCCCCGCCTCCTTCAACAGGTCAAAGAATTTCGTCCGATTCTTCCCTGCCTGGCTGTCCTTGAGCTCCTCCAGCTTGAGGCACAGCCATTGCCAATCTAGATCCTTTTCCCCGCTGAGAAACTGAATCTCTGTGAAGAAGTGTACATCCAGCCGTCCTCTCCAATAGCCCGGATGCATTGTCCACTTCAGAGTCCGCAGCACTTGTATGATATCGTTATAATGCAGGAGGTCTAGGATCATGCATTGCAGCTCTGGAGGAAGCCGAGTAATCCGTGAATCGATTGCGCGAGATCCCACTGGCATTCGGGCACCGCGGGAAGCTCTTGATCGAGACTCTTTGACTAATTGGCGGATGGAAGTCGTAGCAATGGAGTCTGTATTTAAAAACATATCTGTCAGTTGGGTGACTTTGATTAAAGAACTGGGTGGGGTGTCCAAATTACCCTTGCAATTAATTAGTCCTCTGATTGGGACATAGAACTTCCGATCGACATACAATCTCTGGCGCAGACAGCGTCGCCGCAGTGCTTGAGAGATAAGGGATAGATCACCTTCCGAGTTGGACCGATTATTCAGCCGGAGAAATTCGCGCCAGCACAATGCATGCACGAGGTATCCGGCTAAGGTGGCCTGCTTCTCCATGTCATCATCAATCCTGATCAGCTTGGGTGTTACCAGACGGTCAGGATGTAGCTCTTCGGCCTGCCGTGCTTCCAGGACCGCATCATGCTCGTCCTGAGGGGCGATACATCTGACTCTTTGATATCGAGGCTTTTTATGCCACCACGCTTTAGGCAAAGGCTTTCGAGCCACGCCAGAGAGCTGATAGGCTTGCACTTCCGGGTTATACATGACTGGAATTACTTAGCCTCTATTTGGAAGTTTTTGCGCCCGTAATGCAAGTTACCTATCCGGTACAGGGTGCGCCAGCCAGAAAAGGATAACGCATACACCCCCTCGACGCTGAGAGCCGAATGGAATAGCGCAGTTCGCGCGGCTTCAGCCGTGATGGCTCTGCGGAAGTCCATTGGGGTGCCGTCAAAATGGCCGCTGCAGATGTAACAGAAAGGATCAACATCGTAATCATGAGAAGGGTGCTGTGCCATTATGCTCTATATTATGCGATGGTTAATGGGTCAGATGTAGGGACTTGCTTGGTCCTCACCCACTGTTATCAGATGAAGCTATTATTGATATAACTGTTTTGATTGATGCTGTCATGACCTCAATGGAACGGCACGCCGGTCTCTTCCGTCGGACGTGACCTCCGTTCTCCGAAAGACAAGATGGGATCAGATTATGTGACGATAGCACCGCATAGCGGGCCATGGTAATGGATCACTTACCTTTGTAATGCCTTGGGATTGCACAGCACCACTCGGCAACTTTCAAGCCAGTGATAAATTCTGGTCGCGGCAGGCGGCGATCATGTCACTAACTGTTGGTTTCCCGTATAGGAATGAATGAGTTCATTTACTACGCTTCCCCGATATCTACGGGGATCGGGGAACACATGTAACGAGACCGCACTACACGCCAGCTTTTACTAAACCATAGCGAACCCCAATTTCCTCCAGCAGTTCAAAGAATCGCTTTCTGTCTTTCCCCGCCTGACTATCTTCGAGAGTCTCCAGGTTCAAACAAAGCCATCGCCAGTCCAAATCCTCATGCAAGATGCTCCGTATCTCACTGAAGAGGTCTAGGTTTAGCCGTCGTTTCCAATAGCCGTTGTCTACTGTCCATTGAATGCCTCCCAACACTGAGCATACATCCTTATACTCAAGCCAATCCATAATCATATATTGCAGCTCCATCGGAAGGCGGACGAGCCATGAATCGATAGAGCATGTTGTGTGGCTCGCTTTCATCCTTTTGGTAGCTCTAGTTCTGCACCGAGTTACAAAGCGTCGAACAGACGTCATACCGAGGGGATCTGGATCGGCTGGCGTGTTATCTCATCGGATCTATGCATCGGATATATGGGGACCCACCTCTAGGCTCCGTGGGTATTAGGTCCAAATCCCTAACGTCTATGAGTTCAATATCCAAATCTTCCTGCACACAGCGTATTCGCAGCGCATGCGAAAGGATGCGTAGATTTCCCTCTGTATGCGGCCACTTGATGACTCGCAGAAGCTCTGTCCAGCACCTAGCGTGCACCATATATCCGGCCAGGGTGGTCTGCTGTTCGATATTCGCCTTGGGCTGAATCAGCTTCGGTGCCGCCAGCTTATGCCGCCAAATCTTCTTATAGGTCCCGACACTCAAGAGTCCGTCATTCTCATTCCACGGAACGTGAAAAGTGCGGCACGGACAGAAATTCTGCGCGATCCCGGACAGCATGTAGCGTCGCGTAATAGGGTCAAACATGACTGATAAGGTCAGAGTGAACGAATGGAGCTTATCTTTTTTACTTGAAGAGAGACGTACTGAGGCGATAGAAGGTGCGCCAGCCAGGAAATGTGAAGGTGTATAGCTCTTCTATCTCGCGGGCTGAGTAGGAGATGTGACGAGCATTCGGCCTGGAGTAGGTATCCCGTCCAAGGGAGTACTCTGACGGGCGGCATGAAAGACCGTTGCTACAGATATAGCAGAATGGGTGGTGCTTATACAGCTGAGGTGGATAACGCTCATCACTATATGGCCAATATGCATTGCGATCCTCCATTTTGTGACCTGATCGACTGTGCGATTTTAATCATGTACTTCTTTCACCGTTCTGTATATCATGGTTGGGGGTTTAATATGTGAGTGTCATGTTGTAGCGGCACTGAATTCCCGAATTCCCTGTTCATGATGACCTCAACATGTGGCACCCGGAAGGGTTCGGCGGCTGTATTCTCCGCCAGACGGCAGATCACTTTTCCGCAGCATTAGATCATGAATACAGTAGACCTTCATCACCGGCTGTCCCCCATAGGAAGGAATCTAGGGTGCTGACTGGGCTTTCAGCGGAAAGCCCGCAGAGCCACCGGCCGTGTCGCTTGATTCAAAGGCATGGCAAATTGTCATTATCATCGGGAATTTCTGTTTTCGATGCCCAAAGGAAAAACTTCTAAGCAAAAATGAGCAATGATAGATCCCGGAAAAGGCGTTCTATACTCTTGTTGCCCGTTGACCCGGAGTCTTCTAAGGGTGCTTATCTTCGTCAAACCCAAAAGTCTCGCGCCGAAGGGTTGTTTTGACGCTACCAACAATTGCAGCGGGAGGCCGGCTAATGGTGGGACCAACTAGTTGAGCCATGGTTCGGATGAACTCAAAAAAGGTACCTGGAAACTCGCAATAACACGATGATGCCTGGCGCGATGTTGCCTACAAGCCTACCAGAGTAAACAATAAGTGAACTAACTAACTGATAAGACATCATTCTCACTTGGCAAATTTCCTGCCCCCGGGGCCAAACCCGACACGGCCTCTCCGATCCAACTTTGGGCAGACATCTCCGAGGCTCGTGGGTCTGCTCCGATCAGGGCACGCCGGTGATACGTGGAGTTTCAGAGCTAGTGCTGTTAGTGTGTTCGAGATTCACCCACAGGATGGCCAGGATTGCAGGGTCTTTTTCAGGGTCCGCCGTGCATGGGTCTCTCTTTAAAACGCTTGGCTGTCGCAACTCGCATTTCTCCTTCCTCATCCGCCACTCCGCTCGTTTTGTTCCTGCTCGGTCCTTTGCAGAATCAACATTCACTCCTTTGCTACTTACCCCTGGGGCCTACTCACGATTCATTCTTTATGCGGCCAACCATGAAGGTTACCGGTCTCTCCGCCATTCTGGCGCTGTGTGTCTCCGTGCATGCTTCGTCTGGCGATTTTGTGGGCTGCTACTCGTCCTCCGGCAGCTTGGTCAACAAGGGCTCGAGTCAGTTCCAATCCGCCGGGTTATGCGAGAGTGTTTGTGGGCGCAATGGAGCGAGCTACGCTGCAATGACGAATGGCAATTACTGCTACTGTGGCTCTTCGCTGCCTCCGAACGCCAACCTCGTGTCCAACTCCGAATGCAACCTCGATTGCCCCGGATATCCAAGCGATCAATGTAAGTGTCGCCATTCCACGCGCATCGCTCCATGTTACCCCAAGTCATTAACGAACGTTTGGGACGCATCCAGGTGGAGGCAATGGTTTCTGGTCGATTCACAAGACCTATATCGGGAGCGATGACTTCGACGACGGCGACAACAACAACAACACGGATGACGGGAATGGGGACAGCCAGTCGGGCGACAACTCTGGAGATGGCCCAGGCAATGGTCCGGATGGCGGTCCGGGCAAGGGTCCTGGTGGTGGCACCGAAACCACGACGGCATCCAGCTTCACCGTCTATCCCACTCCCTCTGCAGTCATCACCGTGACATCGGTCCCCGTCGCGACAGGCAGCAGCTCCCCATCTGCCACGACTCCGAGCAAGGAATCGTCCAGTGTCTCTGTTGCGACGGTGTCTCCCACCACGGCCACGTCCGGGGCCAGCCGGCGATTCCGGTTTTTGTTCTTCTAGATGGCTGACAGACCAGCACGCGTAGCTGCAATTGCCCTTCAATGTATACTTATCTGCTAAGGCGGATGTTATGGGCATCACCCTTCGTTCTGTCCTCGATCTAAACCCTCGTGAGTGGCTCAATTTGCAGCGGTAGTTACTCCTGTATGACACCGCCGTTATTGCTGTCCACCAGGCAGATTCTGGCATGTTGCGCCAGAGATGGACTAGAGCGCCTATTTCTGTAGGAGGTTGACTACATGCGCACCACATCGCTGGCTTTTTTCAAAACAAATGAAAGAGCTAAGAGCTAAATCATGCATCAGCCGGCCGACACTGGCGCAATACATCCTACGCCACGGCAACGGAGAGGACCTCCAAATCCCACGATCGCATTACTCCCACGCCGCGCAAATACCGTACATGTTGCTACCATAAACTTCCCCTAAGCATAGCGCATGCCCACCCGGTCCCTACAGGCAGCAACTGGCTTGGCTACATGGCCTGAGGCTCCGTCGGGGCCAGCAGGCCATCTCTCGTGGCGTCCATGGCCTTCACATAAATCTGACGACGGTCGCCGGGGAAAAATAAACATAGAATATGATAATAGAGGGTTCGGATGCAATCAATACAACTTATTGAAGTAGTTGCGGGCTATTAGTAGACTGCCGATGCACCTAGGCAACGGGAACACATGCACATAGCCACACGCTCCAGGAACCTTAACGCCACATCCAATTTTTCCTTAGGCACTCAGGGGGTAACCTAATCCACTAGCGAGTTGGTTGCCTGAGTTGTGGATTATATTGCTAGCATAGGCGCATCGGGATAAAAAACCTAGTTTAGTAGGCTGAAAAGGTGGTCATGATTCTTGTTTCTTCCACTCCGAGTCCTGCCTGACGCGACGGCTGCCTAGACCTTCAGACCACGTCTGGGTACGGGGTGACTCACTCTATATAATAACTACAATATGTTCCTCTCTCCGTCACTCCGTCAGACCATCAAGCAAACAACACACAGAGTCAATATGGGTTCAAAGCAGACCTCATCGATCAAACTGCCGGGATTCAACCTCCCCTTGAACTGGCAGTCCGGGGTGAATTGCTCTCATCCCGCCACGTGATCCTGAGAGCCGCATCTAACACTTTGTTTATCATAGCCAATGCACGCTTTCCCCAACGCATTGGACTTTGGTGATATTGACGGTGGCTATGTTGGGTAAGTTTCAACCGACTTGCTATGTCTCAGAAAAATCAGGAGGGGACGGGTGAGATTGACAGATACTCGGCAGTCATATCAGCACTCAGCGGGAAATAACCATGATGCAAATCATGAATGCAATCACGGAGAAGCCAGAATGGGATCGTAAGGTATGCCTACATCGAAGATATATCAAGACTTGTCACTAGGCTAATGTAGGAAAGGTGTACGACGAGGCCATCACCTCACGATGGGAGACGGAAGTGCTGACATCCGGTCAGGACGTCACCCCGAGAATGATGGAGTATATCTGGGACGAACTTCAGTGGAAGGCTCACAAGTACCAGAAAGAAGGTCTACTCTCAGTGTTTGACGTCGGGGTCGTCCGCTCCGACACGGTGGTTTCGAGAGAGCTACAGAAAGCCTTGCAGCAAGCCGTGGCTCCGCTCGAGAACATCCCTGCTCATCAAAAGGATTACCACCCCGGCTCTGATGAAAAAGTCGTCGACCTCGTCCATCCGTCGCTCTACCCACTGGTTTATGGCCGCACGCGCATCCTGCCTGATCGCTTGATCACATCAGACAGTTGTCTGGGCAGTATTGGTCAAGGGGTCATCATACCCATTCCGTCAGAGGAAGAGGCTGAGCTGTCCAACGACTCAATCTCGGGGTACAGGAGATGGCAGATGCAGCAAATGCGTCCGTTTAGCCGACAGTTCCAGTGGCTGCCCTGCGACGTGGAGTTGGGCGAAGAAAGTGGCTGTCGGATTGTCTCGTACATCAACAACTTGCACCCAACGGAGCATGAGCCCCTTTACCGCGTGGTGGAGCAGATCATCGACGCGGCCATCCCGCTCTGGGATCACAGCTTAACGCAGGTCCGGGAGCCAGGAAACGAGCGCATTCGCTACTATAGGGTGTCGTATCTGCCGCACCCGGATCCGGAACCCAAGCCGGAGGAAGGAGAGGACTCGGATGACGAAGAGTTTTCAGAGCGCTATGATGCGTGGGAAAGAGCGCGTCCCATCCTTCTTCCGGAGCCCGGCCAGTTCAGATCCCCACGGCCCATCTGGAGTGACTGGGTGAACTTGCGCAAGTCTTTTCACGAGACCGGGCTGCAAGTCATTGTGAAACTGGCTACCATTGAACTTACTCCGGAGCGACCAGAATACGAAGGGGGTTCGTGGCATCTCGAAGGACAACTGGTAAGTGATAATAATAACTTCCGGGCACCGCGGGCAGGTTGCAAATCCTCTGACACATATCCGGGCTAGAATGAACGCATCTGCGCGACCGCCATTTACTACTACGATAGCCATAACATCACCGAAAGTACGCTGTCCTTTCGCCAACGGGCCGGGTCTCTCGAAGAAGTGGATCACGACCAAGATCGCCATGAATTTATCCACGCAGTCTACGGGTTTGGGCCGGACGTGAGCGGTAACGGGGATTCCCAAATCACCCAGCACCTGGGCAGCGTCGTCTGTCGCGAAGGGCGACTGCTTACGTTTCCCAATATTGTGCAGCATCGCGTGTCGCCCTTTGGACTGGCAGATCGCTCACGGCCGGGACATCGCAAGATCTTGGCGCTGTTCCTGGTGGACCCGCATCGGCGCATCATCTCCACCGCGAATGTGCCACCGCAGCAGGAGAACTGGAACCGCGACAGACAATCCGCCATTCAGCAGGCGCTTGCCCCGAAGCTACCGGCGGAACTGCAGCAGATGGTGTCCGAGAACATCCCCGCGGATGCCATGACCCTGGAGGAAGCCCGGGAATACCGGGTGGCGCTGATGGATGAGAGACGAGCCAAGCAGGGGCCGCAAAATTCGGGGTTTGAAACAGGTGATTTCTCGCTCTGTGAGCATTGAGAGCTCTGATTTCTCGGCGCAGCATGAATGAAACAATAATAGCCGATCACTCTATATTGCGGTCGTTTCCCCTCAAGTTTCCGGCGGGAGTAGCCTCCGCGGAGTAAAGTTGCACTCTTCACTTCCCTTGTAACAATTATTTCCACAGTCTAACCAGCTATGCTTTTGCTTGTTGCTATATACACCCTGTCAATGAACCTGACCACTCATCATCTACACACTCCTAATGATATACTAAACCTATTACTGGGCCACCCGCACCCGCGTCACCGGCCCCTTATATACCTTCCTTGCATACAGGGCATAATACACCAAAGCGAACACCACGACAGCGCCAAAGATGACAATCGCCCAATTAAATTCCGACGGTGCGGTATTATTCGTCAATGGGAAGAACGTGAAGACGAACACGACCATCAACACCAGCAGGGATACCGTATCGACGAACGGAGTCAATCGACCCATGCTCCAGCGCGCCGGGGGGAGAGGCTGTTTGCGCCAGCGTCGTAGTCGCACACAGCTGATGGAGATGAGGTACGATGAGAGCAGGGCAGCTGTCCCGAGAGACATGATGGCGTTGAAGGCTACTGAGGAACCGATGTTGATTAGGGAGAGGAGGGAGACGATCACTAAGCTGACGCAGAGGGCGTTTAGTGGCACGGTGAATGTTTTGTTGACCTGATCTAGGGGATTAGTCTGATATGAATAAACAGGGACGGTGGTAACGGAAGGAAACGCTACCTGAGCAAAGAAGCTAGAGAATGGGACGCCTTGGTCGCGGGCGAATGAGTAGATCTGTCGGGATGTGGTGGCTACGTTGCTGATTGTGGCGCAGAATTGCATGATCATGATCACTACTGTCATCCCAGTTGCCGCGGGCACTGAGCCGGTCGAGTTCAGGAACACCTGGATGAAGGCGAAACCGGTTGTTGAGGCCATGACCTTGTCGATGTCTCCCACGCAAAAGGCAAATGTAACAATCATCACGAATCCGGTGGCGCCATTCAGAATCAGCGTCCATACCATGCCTAGGGGTAGCACGCGCGATGCATCACGGATTTCCTCTGCTGTTCGATCGTTAGTCGGTCATAGAGGAATTCTCGTCGCTTCGGAAAGGTACATACACATGTGTACGGCCGAGTCAGGGCCTGGTAATTGGTTAGTTAGTATCTCTCCAAGACGCAATATATTCCATTTTCTGGGTTACGCGACATACCGATCAATGCATAGATTGGCCCAACAACCCCAACCAAGCAGGACAGCCCGTTGCTGCCCCATCCACCGCGGTCGACAATAGAGCCAAAGACGTCCGATGGTGGTACCGACGGAGACAACACCCATAACGGAATCAAGATACCAAAGAATCCAAAGCAATGGACAATCAGAATGATTCCCTCGATGAGCGGCAGCTTCTGTGCCAGCAGCGTGTTGAACAGCAGTGCAGCCAACGCCACTGCAATCACTAACAACGTGACATGCCACGGCTTATACTCATATGAGTCTGGGTAGTTGATGGCCAGGAGACCGACCAACATGTTGGCGACAGTGTAGCTGCAGCCAGCGATGCCTGTATGCCATCCGAGCACGCATACCCAACCTGTGATATAACTCAACAAGCACTGGCAGCTGGGCGGAGCGAATTCGGACACCCAGTGGTATTGGCCTCCGGAGGTGGGGGCCCTATATGCCATTGTTAGCAAACATTTTCTGATAGCCGCTGCGATGTGCAAAGCAACCAGAATCAAGAGAGCAAATGCAAGGCTTGGTGTTCAAGGGTATCATACATGGACGCCATCTCCGCCATGGAGAGAATCACGAAACTGAATCCACAGAGCACACCAAGATAGGTGTAGATCATTCCGCCTTTCCCTCCGTCGGTCAAACCGTATGAGGCACCACTATTCAATTATCAGCATCTTTCAGGATCACCTTGTTCGATTGCAATGACTTACAATAGCACTGCCTCCCAAGTGCACATCAGCACGGCACTGAAACCCAGCACAGAGAGGAAGCGAAAGTTGCGCTGCCCTAGTTAGCTGGAGCCAGTATAGAAAACTCTCCTGGTATCTACTCACATTCAACTCCTGATCGCGTCCCACCCGCCACATATCGCGGCCATCTTGAGTGGTTCCACCTTTGGAGGAGGGTAAGGAGCCCTCCTCCGGCGCCGTGGTGTAGGCGACCGACTTGCTCCCTTTCTCAGGCCACATCCTATGGTTTGACTCTGGCGGACATGTACTGATCGATAATCTCGAACAAAAACTCGGGCTGCCAGAAATCCAGGGAGGGGATCGGAGGGTTAATCAATACGTGGGACAGACGCAGCGTCGCAGTGCTCTCTGCCGTGACTCGCAGGACTAACAGCATCTAGCAGCATTAGTCCCCAAGCTAGAGAGGGCGCCGCCGAAGCAACTTGCCAGGGACCCTGGTTAGACCGCAGCCCGCCGTTACATCGTCCGACTGGCAGGTTATAATTCTCGCAGCGGATGGAATATGATCCCTGCTTGATTTATCATGCTACAACTGCCAGCCTTACCGAAGGAGTGCTGGGCTGATCACCGCCAGTCAGCACCGTAGCCATCCTTCCCTGGACCCTGGCCACGTCAGGACTATTATACACTCGTGGTAACACCCTGGTCCAATATCGGATGGAATATTGGTCGTTTTGCTTTTTATTTCCGCCCGACGGCCAGACGGAAATTTTAAGTGGGATCAGTTCTGGGCCTGTTTCACCCTCTTGTCCTTCCCCAGTTGACTTCTCAACTGGGGTGTCTGTTGATCCTAGGAATCGCTTCCCTGTCCTCTTGGCCGCCTGGGATGAGTAAATTTCTGTTATAAGGCCGTCCCGGCAGGGTGAGAGCCTTAACAATGCCTCTGTTCATCGTTTCCAGCCCTTACGACGTCAACTGTTCGACACATGGCGGCTCCCTATGGGATCAGCCCGACGGACCGCAGCGGAGTGATCGTTATCGCCGCAACACTGTTCATGTCGTGGATGGTGCTGGTGTCCCTTTTCCGGGTCTATATGCGGGTTGCCATGAACGGTCCGGCTGGGTGGGATGATGTGGTAGTCTGGATTGGAGGAGTATGTGCCATGACCTTGTCTTTGTTCGGAGATTCTAAATTCATCCCACCGTGACAGGCAGTAGGAATTGGCAATGTGGGCGCCATCATGAAAAGCGTGTCGCATGGCCTGGGACGGATCGATCCGAGCGACGCAGAGAGTGCCATGAAGGTAAGTTTCCCACCTTGTCACCTGGAGTACTCGTTCGTCTTAGGTACTGACTCAGGTGTCTCGCGACAGGCTTTGTATACCGCCGATCTCCTCTTCCTCGCCAGTCACGGTGCCGCCAAATTATCCGTCTGCCTCCTGCTTCGACGCCTGGGTCGAGAAGGGGCCTATCTCCGACTCTGTACCCTGGGTCTCGCGATCCTCGTCGTCTGGGTCCTCGCATCGATTCTGGCGGTGTCTTTACAATGTGATCCTTTCCAGCCATGGGATCTCAGTCACTGCCGCTCTTTTGTCAGTTGGCTTGCCGTCTTCCTTCAGACCAACCCTAGGATTCGTGCTAAGAGAGACAGATTACGGGATGGCGTGCCATCACAGCCTTCGACGTGATTACAGAGTCCCTTCTGGTGGGCCTGAGCATTCGATTAGTGTGGGGAGTGCAGATGCGCCGCACTCAAAAGATCGGCGTCATTGGGGCGTTTGGCACCCGGATCCTGTACGTAGTAATCCATCGCTTCCTTGCTTGCAACGTATAACTATGCCGCAGCACCATCAACTGACGGTTGACAAGCATTGTCGTCCTCATTATCCTGCGCCAGTCTTACCTGAACCAGGCTGGGTTGAACAACATCCTACTGAGCATGTCGAATGTGGTGGTGGCCACCGAAGTCCTCCTGCACAGCAGTCTCATGGCGGCGACGGTGCCCTGCCTGAAGCCGTTTGTGATCGCCTTCAACACGGGCTGGGGTCAGGGCGGCCAGAAGGATGGCTCCTATCTGCGGTCGGAAACCAGCGAGGGCCCTCCCTCCAAGGCGCGATCGCATCCATATCCGGCCGACGATGAGATTACCATGATCTTGCCCGCGGAAGCGAGGGAGCACGAGGGGAATCTAGAGGAGGCCAGCGGGGGGTTGGTGATCCATGAGACTCGCGAGTGGAGTCTACGAACCGAGTATATTGAGATGCGGCCGCTCAAGGGTTCGGAGGCATTGTAAGAGAGCAGTATTCAACACAACCCTATCTAATTAGATACATAATCTCAAGATCGGCTGCTACACCGGCAGATCGCCCCGAACGGGATCCCGCAGCATGGACATGGCGCCGGTCGGAGTCACCCCCGAGACACTGACATCGTGAAACCCGAAGCGCCGGTAGATCTGAGACCCTTCCTGGCTGGAATCCACCCAGATGGGGATCCCGTCCTGATCGGCACGATCACATCCCCACTGGATGAGCTTTGATGCCGCTCCCTGTCGGCGATAGTCCGGATGGGTGATTAGGGCGTCCAGATCTGTGACGTGTCGCCATTAGCGGGTTATCTCGGCGGTACAGCGAGAATAAAGAGGAGATAAGAAAAAATCGAGAATATAAGCCTACAGTAGTGCGGCCGCGTACCCATAATGGTCCGTCGGGCCTGATCCAGCCCCCCGAAGAACGTATCGCAGAAAGCGTGGTCGAAATCGGCGGGACGCGGTGGAAAGTGGTGACCTGGAGAGGTGGTATTGAAGTCCCATTTCACGAACGCTACGAGGGGAGATGTCGATTTAGTATCCGTAATGATTTTAAGGTAGTGTTGATCAGGGGATTGCAGACTGGCGCGGTGATAGTCCTCTAGCCAGGCGCGCGCCCCGGGAGTATCGGGATACAGACACCGGTTGATGGGATCGCCAAAGGCGTCGTACCATAATTCCACCATGGACGGGAGGTCGGTCTCTGTAACGGGGAGGACTTGAAACATGGTGATAGTAATGTTTGGAGTAAGGGTTCATGTGATGATGATGATGATGGTGCTGATAATGGTGACCCTACTAGTCTACTACTACAAGTGTGATCCTGCTGGAATATATATTTTAACGCCCCTCCTAAGTGCTGCTGGCGTGGGGGTCAGTGCGGACTGACCGAATGAGTCCAGGCATAGGATAAACTAAAATGGACGCTAATTCGTAGTAGCATAGAGATACTCCTACAACATCTGTTGGTTGGACCGACCAAATATTGATTTCCTGACAGTGTCAGGCTACTTGAATATACGCTGTGTTAGATTGACGACGCCCCAAGGATGGACAAAGTCTCTCATGGAGGGAGGCATCTTCTCAAGTCGGCAATTATTTAGTAGTCACTGAAAACAAGAATTTATCCACTATCAAGTATGTGTAACCTGAGCAAGGAAGCATTGGGGGATACCGTCAAGGATGGTGGATGAAGATGGATGGCCTCGACGGGAAAATGAGGAGAAAGGGAGATGATGCCTGAGGCAGAAGGGATGCTCCAGGTGACTATCATGTGACCAAGACATTACAAAACAAACAATGCAAATTTCAGCACGACTCAACGGAGCCACGTGAACCCAGACTAATCCCTTTTTGGCATCGAATACGACAGACCCTCCCATTGGGGGCTTCTTGGCGAGTAAGTAATTTCCACTGGCCTCTTGAGCAGTTCTTTGCATGTCTCACTGTCCGACAGAAAGGTACCACTTTTCTCCCTCCCCCAAGCCTGGAAATAGGTCAGGGCCGTTCATGGAACCCTAATTCTCCACCTCTTCGGAACCCAGCCGGATTGCTTCTAAGACATCCTGAAGTGGACCATTATCCTGCTCTCACCACTCACCCCATTCCCAAGCTCCGCCAAGCAACTCGACCTCGTTTTGTACCGGAGTTTCCGGGTCCGCCCTGAATCCAAGGTTTGCATGGGAAGGGATTTCCGAAGAGTCCCTCCAACGGCATCTAGCCAGACAAGCTTCGCTGCAGGCTTCTTGATCGGCAAGACTTACCATAGTCTTCATAGCTCGGAGGGTCCGGAAGGTGAATGGAAGATGCTCATTCCCAGGGTCCGTTGATATCTGGGTCGCAGTAGCGCTACTTTAACTCTGTCTTTTATAAGTCCACCACACTCGCGGACAGATTAATCTCCGGTGGAAGAACCAAGACCTCACTGCCAAGCCACATAGATTGGATTCGCATCCATTTCAGGTCCTGGCCCCGGGTCCCTCGTCTCATTCCAGAACATGGTTGAGGAAACTAAATGGCGACTGCCTGACTCCCAGCTCCACCATCATGTAATCCAGCTCCTCTATATAAATCCAGAAATGTCCCCCTCTCGTATGGCACTCGGTAGACGACATCCCCTTCCTTGCTTCTACAAGCCTGTCACTCTTTTCAGGCAGTCATTCTTTTGAACCTTTCTTTCTATTTCCATTCCAATTTCTGTACTTTGAGAGTCCAACCTGTACTTTGAGAGTCCAACATGCACTATAAGCTGCTTTTCGCTGCTGCCGCAGCATCCTTGGCCAGCGCCGTCAGTGCCGCCGGCGTTGTTGGCGCCGCCGAGGGTTTCGCCCATGGCGTCACGGGTGGTGGCAGCGCTTCCCCCGTTTATCCCACAACTACCGCTGAGCTGGTCTCTTACCTGGGAGATAGCGAGCCTCGGGTGATCATCCTGGACAGAACGTAGGTCGATCCTCAACCGGAAATGCAGGGGTAGACATGGTTCTAACAAGGGTGATATTTCAGCTTCGATTTTACCGGCACCGAGGGTACCGAGACTACAACCGGATGTGCCCCCTGGGGAACCGCTTCCCAGTGTCAGCTGGCGATCAACCTGCACAGCTGGTGCGACAACTACGAAGCTAGCGCCCCCAAGGTCTCCGTGACCTAGTAAGTTGCCCCTGTTTGATGGATGCTCAGAGTCTTGCCATGCTGATAGCCGTATAGCGACAAGGCCGGTATCCTCCCCATCACGGTCAACTCCAACAAGAGTATCGTTGGTCAGGGCACCAAGGGTGTCATCAAGGGTAAGGGTCTCCGCGTGGTCAGCGGTGCCAAGAACGTCATTATCCAGTGAGTGCAGAACAATGATCCTGAGATGTTCATTTCACCCTTACTAATAACGACTAGGAACATTGCCGTCACCGACATCAACCCCAAGTATGTCTGGGGTGGTGATGCCATCACTGTCGATGACTCGGATCTGGTCTGGATCGACCATGTGACAACTGCCCGCATTGGTCGCCAGCACATTGTCCTGGGCACCAGCGCCGACAACCGCGTCACCATCTCCTACTCCCTCATCGATGGTCGCTCCGACTACTCTGCCACCTGCAACGGTCACCACTACTGGGGCGTGTACCTGGACGGCAGCAACGACATGGTGACCCTCAAGGGTAACTACTTCTACAACCTGAGCGGCCGCATGCCCAAGGTCCAGGGTAACACTCTGCTGCACGCTGTATGTCTTTTACCCCCCTATCCCCTCTACACACCACTGACTGTTTCGATTGCAGGTGAACAACCTCTTCCACAACTTCGACGGCCACGCCTTCGAGATCGGCACCGGTGGTTACGTCCTGGCCGAGGGCAACGTCTTCCAGGACGTGAACACCGTGGTGGAGACCCCCATCAGCGGCGCCCTCTTCAGCTCCCCCGACGCCAACACCAACCAGCAGTGCGCCTCCGTCTTCGGCCGCTCCTGCCAGCTCAATGCCTTTGGTAACTCTGGCTCGATGTCCGGATCGGACACCAGCATCATCAGCAAGTTCTCTGGCAAGACTATCGCCACGGCTCACCCCCCGGATAACATTGCCCAGTGGACCATGAAGAACGCTGGTCAGGGCAAATAAGTGCCGCAGGAGGTGCATGTCATATGCGGAAGTGGCGCAATATGTATAATAGATTTAAAGCATCACAACTCGGGATCAAGTAGGCTAGAGTGCATAATGCATGAGTACCACAATACTTTGTGCGCCGAGTATTTAACATATATAATTCATTTCGCCGCCAAAATATATCCATGCAAGATAGTAACTGGGTGGGGACTGGGAAAGCTACGGTTGCACCCCAACTTGGCACTATGGCCGGTCCACACCCAGTGATGACATTCACTAATCGCTAGAATGGTAGATAAATCGTCGGACGTACGTACAGGAAATCATATAGGTCACTCAGGACATGAGTGTCTGGTGCAAAGTATGACAGCAATGTTTCTGTGCTCTAGGCTGAATCATCCAACTGCCCTTTCGCCGAAGTGCTGCTCCATAGACGGAGAAACAACCAATCACCGACGGAGCTCACCGAGGTTTACCGACCGTCAACAAGATGCTCCCGATGAGTAGTACTAAGTACTAGCAGGAAAAGGCCTCTCAATTACTCGCTATCTAGTTCGTCTAGAGCAGGGAATATGTCCCTATATCGAACAATGGTCGATTTTGGAATTCATGAAACATTTGACATCTACACTCGTTAGCCGTCCCTAGGTCGTTTGTTAAAAGGATCCTGGTGCATTAGTCGACTTCCGCGCTCTGCGGGTGAAGAAATATGCCGCAACAACGATAGCGGTCTTCCTGGTGGAATTCGCCGTGTTCATTCCTATTACCTGCATCTCATCTTACAGGATTCGTGTTGGCTTGGATCGCACCCTTGCGTACGCGCTCAGTATCTTCCTCAACTTGGTTGCGGTCCCAGGTCGATTCCTCCCCGGATTAGTTGCAGATCGGCTGGGAAGGTTCAACGTCTTCGTGGTAACGTCTGTCGTCTGTGCGGCGTTCACCCTCGCGTTGTGGCTCACCTTACGGGCGAACATGGCTGCAATCGTTTGCTATGCGGTATTGTTTGGCTTTTGGAGCGGTGCAGCCATCAGTTTCTCCCCCGTGTGCATTTCCCAGGTGTGTCAGATGGAGGACCTGGGCAAGAGAAGCGGGACAACATTTACAGTAGTCAGTGTTGGTATATTGACGGGCATTCCGATTGCGGGCGCTATTCAGCAGCAGAACCGAGAGGAGCATGGGGGGCCTGATTGTCGTTAGAGGTGTGTTGCATGCAGCCTCTGCGGAGGCCCTTGCTGTTGCTAGGGGCATTTGTGCGGGTGGAAACTGAGAGCGAAATCCGAAGGTCGCGATAGACGAGTAGACGAGTACATCAGAGAATTAGTGCTCACTAGACCCAACGAGATACTAGTATGTGTCGTTGGGTACAGGTGCATCTGGGTCCACCAACAGCATCAATCTGGAATAGATTTATGAAAGATAGCAGATAATATTTCCTTTCAGTGTTATTTTAGCATCAACGGAGGAAGGCACTGTTAGTCTGGTTTGTCGTATTTGGGGCAGTTTAACAGGGTAATCCTCGGCGAAGTCTACATCAACTCCAGAATAGCTTTGCTAGGTAATAAATCGGCGAAAGTCAGGCACCCCATCGCCGCATTTTGCCAAGATAAATGTAGTCATCCCCACACAATGAGTGGATGGCTATCGACCACTGAAATAGCCAGATCGCTTCCCCGACGAGGTGTCTGACCACAGCAAAATCAGACATATATGTAAGTCAAGGTGCTTGATGCCGGGACGGCAGGTAGTACTCACAGTCATCCCTTTGGTCTCGTATACTGCACATATAGAGCGTATCCCCTCTCCCATGCTGTTTTAACAATGCAGGTCAGTACTTGATACATCAGTCCCCACATCATGGTCTTGAAAGAGAAAGTGAACAGCATCAAAGCTCGACTGTGCTGCCGTGTCGCACCAGAAGGGGACAAGGTGGATGTAACAAACAAGAGAGACGCGCAGCAAAGTTCACCGTCCACCGCTAAACCGACGGTCAAGTGAGTGTCTGGAGACTTCAATCTAACAAACTGTTCGCTAAAATGTGTGGTTTAGTGATGACACAGTCCAGCCTCCGCCATATAGTGAAAGCCTCAAGACCTCCACATCATCATACACTGTATCCTACAATGGTACCTGACCCCCTGCCACATATAGTTATTCTTCCTCATCATCGAGGCACCACAGGCTAATACGTAACAGGGGACCAATGCTTTGGGTCCTGTTGTAGGGGAACTGGATATCGCTGGTGATTGTCAATCTGGATTGCCAGCAATTTTGGTGATATTGTTTTGCTGATCGACGAGGAGATGTCGAAGGGGCGGATTGCGAAGACCTCACGAGGAATTAGATACTGTTATCTCATTGAATTGCAATTTTGATCATGAAGGTATAACTCCCCGAACGAAGTAAACAGTGTGAAGCTGTCGTAGGAAAAGCATAGTAGGGTGAGAGTGCAGCGGCAGTGGGTACCAACTGAGTAGCTACTTAGTAACTAGTTAGTTAGTACCTACCTACTCCGTAGTTATGCGCCTTCCGGCAACACGCTCGAGCCAAGCAATTCGGCGGTGCTCTCCGGTGGTTAACGAATCAGATGAGGGATTCGGCGAACTTCTCGGCCAACTCGTTCTTGGCTGCTCTCACATTGACTTCGGCGAATTAGTTAAGTATCCTATGAATGATCTCTCCAGCGGGCGAATGTTGACCTTGCTGCTTCACGCAACGTCACCCTAACTTACGCAAATCGCATGGCGTCAAATTCTCCGAATCCAACCACCCCCCATCACCTCCACACTCGCACGCCACCTCCAACCATTCGTCCCTATCGATCAAAGCGACACCCGCCATGCGACGAATGCCGCCGAAGAAAGCTACGCTGCGAAGCTCTCCACAATGGCAGTTGTCAGCGCTGTTCAGCTGCTGGTCATTCTTGTTCCTTTGCTCGTCTGCGGCCTCGTCCTCGGCCTCACTCCCGTCAGGGCACTTTGCCGCCGAAGTTACCTTCGCCAGAGATCCGACCGGTGGCAATCGGCGATTTGCAACCGACTGAGGAGATTGTGGTGGACCAAGAGCCCCCAGGTACGCATCGATCGGTCGATATCTCGTTCCTCGAGCTTGACACGGTAGGAATCTTCGCAGATCCAGGCGGTACTCGCCAGCATACGCCCTCTGCCTTCAGAGAAAGACACACACATCAGACCATCCAGACACTGGATGGTTTGACGGGTGTCTCCTACCAGGTGAATGGAACATCAGCGGAATCTGATCCGTGGCTTCTCAGACATTGCAGGTTCAACGACCGAGGCTTCCTCTCTTTCCACCAAGTGCACTTTCGAAATGCAGGGGGCGTTCCGTTTGACGAAAAGATACCCTGCCATTTTTTGGTCTCGTCGGATCAGCTCTACGAACCTTCCAAGGCTCAGCTGTTTCCGCCGGAACCCTTGAATACACATGAACAATTAAACAACTTGGTGCCGCTTGAATGTGGCCAGAGATTGATAGTACTGTAGGTTTGCACTCTTACCACGGACAATGATTCTCTAGTTTACATGATATTCTTCTTTATCCAGCTTCATGAGGTTTATCTTTCCAACGCTGCCGATCATTTCGCGGTCCCAATTTGGGCTTGCAGCAGCCGGTACAGTGCCTGATCAGAGTATCCTTGAGAGAACACCCTTGAGTCTCTTAGCTGCAATATACGCATCAGCCCAGCCTTTCGCCAAGTTTGATGATTATCTTTGTCTGCTCGATGCGTATGCTCCACCTCCGACCGATCTGCTCTGGCGCATGGTTCTTGACCTTGTGCTACGGGACATCCACACGCCCCATCTATCGACCCTCCAAGCAGGCATCCTCTACCTTCACCGACCAGTCAGCGTCGCCGAAAGTGCTGTGGCCGATAGTGCCTTCACATGGTCCTTGGTGGGCATGCTTGTCGGCCTGGCCATGTCGCTTGGACTTCAGTTGGATTGCCGGCTCATGGGCCTTCCGCTATGGGAGAAGAGAATTCGGCGTCGGCTCTGGTGGGCCATCTACGCTGAAGATAAATGGCGATGCTTACTTCTCGGTCGTCCCTCTTATATCGGTGACGAGGATTGGGATGCCACAGATCTGAATGATGATGATTTTATAATGTCTGAAAGTCTACGCTTGGCCCTGCAGCAACTCCCGCCCTCCTCCCAATTTTCACACGAGCTTCTTAGTGCTCAACCATTCCAGCAGTTCATCCGCTTATCGCGCATCGCTGATGAACTGCAACGCTCCTTTTTGTAGGTTTCCCGAGCTAAAATGGTGAACTGGATATAAGGGATACTGACCGCCCTAACCTCATAGCACGCTAAGGGCGTCGCAGCGCTTGTCGTCAGACTTCCACGCAACACTGGCAATTGCCCGTCCTCTTCTGCAGAAGCTCAAGGATTGGTATGCCCTTGCCCCAGTATCGATACGTCAACCCGATCATCTCCCTGCCACCATGGACAGCATCTACTGCCAGTCCAACTGCCTTCGTTTCGCCTGCATCCTGCTAGAGGTATTTGTCTTCCGCGCCCTCTTGCGGCCAATGGTCCGGTCTGCGGCTCCGCCTCCGTTGCTCGAGGAGACCTTCGAGATAACGGAATTCACGAACCAATTCAACGACCTGCTGGCCCAGTTATTTGAAGCCGACGAAATTGAGCCTTCTATGGCCATTGACATGTCCGACGAGAATGGCCTGGGAAACGCGGTGCTCCGAGCGGCCGACAATTGTGCGGCAAAAGTCATCCGCCTCGTGATGCGTATGACTACCAGCGATTTGTCGAGTTTCTGGTACAGATGTATGTTCCACCACCTGTGATTGATCTCCGCACTGGGAAGGGATATACTGACAGAGCTAGGGTCCCGCATCGGATTCGCAACCGTCTCCAACTTCCTACTGCTGCTGCTTGTACAGGCACCCACCAAAGACCATGCGGTCCATGCCAGAAGCCTTGTGGACCTCTGGCGTCGAACCTTACGGAACCAGAGCACAGGGTGTCCGGCAATGAATCTTGGGTTAGTGAGATTGGATGGCTCCCTTTGGAATGGCCTGGCCAACAATTACTATCTCCCAAAACATGTGAAAGAGGTCTTGGAAGAATAAGAATTATTCCTGCGGGGATTGATGCATATGTGACCGAAGGAAAGGCCTAGAACAAACTTCACTTGTCGGATCACGAAGAGGGGGGCAAGAATACGAGATCAGACACCAGAAAGCGCTTCCAGTGCGCCTATTGCCTTTTACCATGCCTGGAAGGTGGTGACCCATACACTGTGCTCCCTAACACGACTGAACGTCTAGTCATCCATTGACTAGTAATCTACGGTTCTTTCGTAAAAAGCAGTAGAAGAGCAATTTTGATCTCCATTTTGGGTCATGTTTCCCTTAGACGTCTCTGTATAAGTCAGCTTAAGCTAAGTGAGGTTTTACTTGCAACCATACGGATTTGGATGTTGGGGTAGGATTGGCGAGTCTGCTCGCAAGCCCTATACTGCATATGGAGTGACTTCTCTCAATATGAAGTGTGTTTGGCATACTTTTTGAGTGGTCTTAACTGACCGTGACATGTTTGCGTCGCTGGGTTGTCGAGAAACTTAAGTAAAAATTTGGTTCGGAGGTTCCTTGGGTTGGATGAGCTTGATTATTACTTCTGGTGAACATCATCCCGACTTGATGTGACGTAACCCCAAGCGTCGATAGGCCGTATTATATAGCCCTATAAAGATATGCGTTATGGTCAAGTAGGATGAGATCTTTTGCCAACCCATATGGTCAAGGTTTTATCATCATAATTGCCCACAGGCTCTTGCAGCAATTCAGAAAAGAAAAAAAAAAAAAAAACTAAAACTACATATATAACAACAGGGGTTATAGCCCTCGCAGCCCGTTTAGGATCTTTGATGGCTGAATCCCTGCCCAACGTTCCCGAGATCCCACATTTCAACGATGTCGTCTTCGGTAGCTCAGGGAGACCATAGGCTCTCCCCATATTTCAGCCCATCTACGCCAGCCACATCGATAGAGAGACGAAGGTCAACAGGCGCACTCGAACACAAGGCTGTCATAGATTCAGGCAAGTCGCGCCGCAGATCCTTTGATGTTCTTCACCAGCCAGCGCAAGCATATGCTCCTGCCATCGTGCGATACCCTGAGGAGCCATTAGGCCGTCGCGCACTTGTACTTGTTCCGGATATCGACGACATTACGCCAGATAACATACTGAACCCAAGGAAAATCGAAATCATAGTTTCATCCCCGGTCTCGGATGCTATAGATTTGAGTCGTAGAGGGGAATACATGTATGCGGCCAAAATGCTGATGCAAAACTCACCCAGCGCTATGTCAGAGATAGCCGTGTCGCGGGCTAGGAAAGTTTTGTTTAGAGATCCGAGAGCGTGTGCTGCCCTATTTGTCATATATGCCGAAGCCCTAGCAGGGCTAGAATCACAACGAGGGTCGCTTAATATGCCCGTGAAACAGCCGACCCCGGGATCACTGACTAGGACAGCCGATGAGCTCATGCTGGCTACTTCTAACAGCTGGAAGGACAGGTTCAAGCTTCCTCCGGGAGACGAATTTCAACTAGAAATTTTTTCCATTCACGAGCACATTGCTGAGGCATTGGATGAATGTTTCACGGATTTTTCTGCCGCCAACAAGCTGCAGCGAGCGTTTGCGGAGGGAGCAGCTCGGGGTATCCTGGCTGGCGCCCTCCACTATCTCTCAGCAGACTCGCAGATTCAAGGCTATCAGTATGCTTACTGGGTGAAGTTCGTTACCTCCGGCATATTACAGTTGGGTACAAAAGCTGCAATCATAGGCGCCACCCATGGGATGGCGCACATTCCAGCAGTTGCGCAGGTGTTCGATGCCATCCCAAAAACTGTTTTCGATATTCTCGGGGATGGGGTCGCGAACACAGTGCTCACTAAGCGGGAATCACTTTCAGAAACAGACCAGGAATTGGTCCACAGGGAATTGGAGCAAGTCATACGATCTGAGTGGTTGAAGATTGGAGCAGCCAATCCAAGTATCGAGATAGAGGCATCTTATGAATGCGGCTATAAGATTGTTCTTGCTATGACAGCCGCAAACCCGAAGGTCGGACTTGTTGGATTTCTCAAAAGCCAGGGTGAAGCTAAAAGTACTGTTCAGAAGATCTCCCCCTCGGTGACGATGCCTCTCCGAAACCTTCTGAACAGAGCTCGGGGGTTATACAAGAGTGCCGCACAGAATCCGCTTAGCGACTCTGAGAGTATGAAGAAACTAGTGCAGAAACAGCCACATCTAATACAATATGCTACAGGCGAGGCGGCCAAGAATTTTGAAGTCTTGAGAATCGCCCTGACAGCAGATAGGGAGAAGTTGGAGAACTTTCTAAATTCCCAGTCAATCCCTGATCGAGCGCTTGGAAAACCCGATACTGTATCGCTTGTTCTATCGGCTTTACGAGATAATAAACCTCATTTCGCTCTCCAGACTATTTATCCCCATACCTCTGCTGAGCTACGATCGTCGGTCAGAGCGGATGACCTGCTTTCCTTCATTGAACTGGACGAGCGAGTGATCAGATACGCGAACAAGGAGTTCTTGGAGTCCAAGGATTTCATAATCAACGCCATTAAAAAGAACCCGCGGTCTTTTATCTACTTGAGGCAGAATTTGCGAAGTGATACGGACTATGCGAGAGTCGCGCTGATAAAAGATGCTTCGTTGGCGCGTGCGTGGGATGGACAGTGGAACAGTGATTTTATAGCCGAACTGGCGAGACTAAACCCCGAGATTGCAGTGTACGCAAAAAGTCCGGTGAGCTGGGCCTTCTTTGAAGGTGCGTTAAAATCGGCAATACAGCAAAATTGGGACCACCTTAAAGACCGCCAGAAATTAGACAATGTCTTATTTGCAGCGCTACGGCAATACCCGGCTATGCTTAGGAGCTTCTATGATGAACAAGAGCCGGAAGGGATGTCCCTGGACATGCCAACGATCCGTCGCATCAGTGACATTGTGCGCCACCAGCCATTTATAGAAAGGTTGATGGATATTGTGCCAGAAGCACTTCAGTTTGCCGACAGAAAGTTGCAAGGAAAAAAGAAAATTGTACTGAAATGTGTGACAAAGAAAGCCGATTGCATTTCATTTGCTGTACCAGACTTGCGAGACGACAAGGGGTTTTGCTTGGACGCGGTCGCTGCGAATCCTGCAGTCTTACGTTTAATTATGGACGACCCGAGCAACTTCCTATTCCACTATTCCGCGCAGCAACGTCAGGACTTCGAAAAGAGAGCTGTCAGAAGATGTTATAGCGCCTACAGATACGCGGCTGAGGAAACACGAGAAAATCAGAATCTGTTGAAGAGGGTATTATCTAAGGATCCTGGCCTTTTCAATTATTTCCCAATATTCGGCAAAACAGTTCAGACTCTGCGCAGCGAGGACCTGAACGACAAGAGTTGTTATGAGACCTTTCAAGCCATTTTGTGTGGCGCATTAAAGGCTAATCCTCGCGTGTTTAGTCATGTACTCGATTATGAATTGCAGGGTTTGTACTATAAAGATGCTGCCTACTTCATGAAAGGGAAGCCAACGGACTTGCTCGAGCTCATCGATATCAACCCTGACGCCATAGGATTGATGCATACATCAGACCTGACTTTCGAATTCATGCAACGCGCTATCAAGTGTGACCCTCGCAGTCTTCTGCATGCTGAGATATCAAAAAGAACGCAAAGAGAAAACCATGCAATTGCAGAAATTGCACTGCAACGTGCTGATGCATCCTTTGTATTTAGGAAGGACCGCCTTGAAATACGGGTTCATGCTGTGGCCTTCTACAACCCAACTAAGATTCGAGACTTGGATGAGTCTGAACGTGTGAAGGTTCTTCAGAAGAATCCAAAGGCAATAGAATTTCTGGCCCAGACTGAAAGGGAGCAAGTATTACGGGCCTCAGAAGATAAACTGAGGGGTATTCAAAATTGAGTTATTCCATGTCCATGTTTATAATCCAGTTCGTTACTTGAATCGTACTATTTCAGGTCGCGCAGGGCTGGGTCACCTATCTAATAAAACCACCAAGTGCAACGCGCCTTCCGCTTCAGAGTTTAGGATCAAATCATTCTGTATGTTTTATTTTATTACTTCTGTTTCTCCTTGCTTTTACTTAACTTTTTATATCTGGTATTAACGATTAACTACTCTAAAACGATCAGACGCTCCACTGAGTAACATATATAATATTGTATTTAGCGCTAACAAGCTATAACGCCCCGGTCCAGGGTATATCCAGTGCTACGGTGAGTTACGTCTTTAGATCATATAATCATTATAGTAATGATTTATATTATATTTTTTTTTATTTATGTGACGAGTAAATGACTCCAGACCTGCTTCTTCACAGGCCCAATTGTGCTGCAGTGAATACTTTTGCCTGGTATCGTTAACCTTCCTACAGCCAGGCCGATGTCATATTTGGGCCGCTCATGTACACATTGATCTGCATGGCCTGGAGCGCATCGTTGTAGTACTGAAGCACCTCGAGTGTCTCCCCCGTGCCCTCGGTGGGAGCCAGAAGCCCCTTGATGCCTTGTGCTTTCACCTCCTTCAACCACACATCTTGGGCTTCCTGCGAAGATGTCATAGCGTCCGGGATGAAGGCGGAGACGTTTTGATAAGGGTAGACCTTGCCCGGAATCATCCCGCTCGTCACAACGAAGCCCAACTCTTCGTCGATGACTAGGCCAACGCGGGCATTCTCATCGGTAGGATGATCAGAAGGCCAGCTGCAACTAAGCGGTGTAGTTGTGCCATTGTCGTACGTTCCCGTATCAATGACCTTCCAGCCAATTTCAGTAAACTGACAGTTGTTGTCGACGGTGACGGATAGATTACTCGACGTAGCGAAAAGGGCCTCGCTCAGGGATCTCAATGTTGCACGACTCGCCTTCGTCCGATTAGCTGGCGGTGACATCAGGGTCGCATAGTTGCTGGGAAGCTCAGCGGCTGAGAAGGAGAAGCCGTGGTCCCCGCGATAGCGGTTGATGAACAGCTCCAGCTCGGTGATCTCCTGGTCAACGACCTTGACTCGTCCCCTGAGGACGGACTGTGTCGTGTCGCTGCCTTCGCTGACGTCGAGGGCAAAATAAGCTGACCCTTGCGTGGTGTCAATGGCGAGCAAGCTGGGTGGGCCTGCCTTGGTGACAGTCCGCCAGGCGGTCATCATCCCGAGGGCTGCCGGGTGCGAGTTTTCTGTCGCCCGATAGACCGCGGCCATTGGCAGGGTGTACGGGTTGTGCACTACCATGGAGGCCAGAACCTGGTCCACAATTGTTGTCATGCACTCTCGAGAACAGTCACGCCTAGATGCTTCTGAAGTGCGCTGGCCCACCAACGAGGCGGCTGGCATCGGGGATGCTCCAGCTGCAAGGACAAGGCTTGTCACTGTAGTTAGGAACGAGGATTTCATTGTTGCTATAATAATTCTTTTCTTAATTGAGAGAGCAATCAAGATACGCGGGAGACTTTATAGGGGATATCTGCTGCTGTACTGGAACGTTGGCTAGTATGCTGTGTCAGACAGGGGCTTATATAACCCAGGACTTGCGCTTCTGAACAATACCATATACGAGGTAATCAGGATAGTAGTTTGGCTGGACGCCCAAAAAATCATTAATCCCTCGAGTGCCCACATTCCGATGTTCCCCACATTGTCCGAATATGGGTACATTCCGATTAGGGTTTAGGATTTGTGGCGTTTGTAGCAGTTATATTGTGCGTGCAGAATAACTACTAGTTGCTTGGCTATCTTAGTGCCTCCTCTGAGGTGGTGCCGCGGAAAGTGGACCCGACCCCGGATTTTCCATGCCGGAGAAGGTGTACAATCAATGCTGAGTTTGGACCCGATTAGCAAGATGGAACCCATTTTCATATTTTTGTTGGGTGTATCATCATCCCCCTACGCCATCAGAGGCTCGGCCACACTATGACAGACTTAATCTATCAACCTCTTATCACTGTGGAGTTTATCAACGGGCTGGCTGAAGGGGTGCATGTAGTCAAGGGGCTACACATCGACATGAAACCTGCCAAACATGCCTGGGATATTGTATTCCACACGTTACACCAGATAACAGAATCCATTTTCTTTTCCATGGTGATGTCGCCGGTGCCACCCGTCCTCACGTATCACCAGCCATGGTCCATCGACTCGCCCAACGCCTAAAAATGTGATCTTCATGCCCTCCTTGCGCTTGGAAGATGGCCATACTCCTCCCAAGGCATTGTGCATGATTTGATCTTCCCTCGAGATTCACGCCTCGTGCGACATCACCACGTTCGACCGGTCGAAGAGAGTCCGGATTCGTGAGGCGTCCTCTCCGACTTTCTGACTTACGTTTCCATTGCTAGTTACGAGGAGAATCTAGCCAACATGACCAGCAACGAAGGTTCAGAGACATTTGGGCTGCCGGCAGAATATATGAGGCAACCGGCGGGAACTGGAAAAGGCGAAACCAATGTAAACGGTAGGATGCATTACGGTTCTTGATGGCATAGTCCAGGACCTTGTTTTTGACGGGCGATATACTAATGTCAGTAGATGACGGCCGCGTGACTGTCGACTGGGATTCTACCTTCGTGCGACGATTCTCCAAATTGTACACTGGCCCGTTTATACCACGACCTTCGATACCGCCGCCAGAGTACTCCGAGTTACCCGCGCAATTTGCCGGCGATCCAGCAGAGGATTTCGGGCCTCCGCCGGAATATCCAGAGACGACCATAAAGTCCGGGAAAGCGTGGAAGGTCAAGCTCAATATTGTCATCCAAGTGGTAGGAAGTCAAGGCGATGTGCAACCCTTCATTGCCATTGGCCAAGAACTACAACGATATGGACACCGTGTGCGACTGGCCTCGCATAACATTTTTGAGGATTTCATTAGGGAATCTGGTTTGGAGTTCTATCTGATTGGAGATAATCCAGCAGAACTCATGGCATATATGGTTAAGAATCCCGGCCTTATTCCCGCTATGGAGAGCCTGCGAGCAGGTAAGATTCGGCGCAAGCGCATGATAATCCGAGAGATATTAGATGGATGCTGGCGTTCATACATTGAACCTGATATAGTTACGGGGCAGTCTTTTGTAGCTGATACTATTATTGCTAACCCACCTAGCTTTGCGCACGTCCACTGTGCGCAGGCATTGAGCATCCCAGTGCATTTGATATTTACTATGCCCTGGAGCAGTACGGAAGCCTTCCCACACCCGCTGGCGAACATGAAAGGCGACGATACGGACAAGGGCTTTAAGAATTATGTCTCTTATGGCGTGGTCAGCTGGCTGATATGGCAAGGGTAGGAAGCCAATGCAACTCTAATTGAAGGTATTTTTTTAAGTCTAACAAATCCATCCAGGGTGGGCGATGTGATCAACAAATGGCGGAAAAAGCTCGACTTGGAAGAAATAGCTATGTTTAAAGGACCCCATCTTCCTGAACAACTTAGAGTTCCATTTACATATTACTGGTCCACGGATCTTGTTCCGAGGGCATCAGATTGGCCAGCTTATATTGGTAAGATACTATGAAAGGTATACATAAAGGCGTGCAACCAATCTAACCAGTCTCCCTAGATATCTGCGGTTTTATCTTTCGCGAATCCCCACAGTACGAGCCTCCGGCTGATCTACAGGCTTTCCTTGCATCTGGTCCACCACCTATTTACATCAGCTTCGGCAGCATTATGGTGGAAAACCCGGACTTCATCACCGCCACCGTTGTTAACGCTGTAAATGCAGTTGGTGTACAAGCTATAATCTCCCGAGGCTGGTCCAACCTAAGCGGGACAGACCACGAAAACATATATTATATCGGGGACTGCCCACATGAATGGCTGTTTGAACAGATGGCGGCCATTGTGCATCACGGAGGGGCAGGTACCACAGCTTGCGGGTCACGCAAATCTAAGCCAACACTTATTATACCTTTCTTTGGAGAGTAAGTAGCTAGGCCAAATCCTTTATACTTAAGTAGATCTATTGACTAACATGCTGGAATAGTCAGCCATTGCAGAAAGAATGGAATCAGAAGCAGGTGTCCATGCGGCAGTATCATCATTTCATAGACATCTTCCCCTTGAACGTCTCGAATGTGATCTATACCCGGGTCAACCTGCAGTATGGTCGTGTTCCAGGAAAGGTACTAAAGTCAAGTTTTCCAAGATTGCCGCGGAGACATTAGTCGCAGACGGGTTGGTTAAAAGGAAGAGTCTGACCATGTACGTGAGGGAGGCCGGATCTCCCGAACTGAAAATTCGTTGCTCGCCGTTACTGATGATTTTGTAGGCATGCGATATCCCAGATATTGATCGAAAACCGTCGATGGGATCCTATCACCGGGGGAGCTTCTGCGGTAATGTGCACCGCCACTGACCTTACGGGTTCCTTTTAGGGACGTTTTATAAGCCTGTCCAAGAGCTCCAAGATTACTACGAAGGCCGCAGCGCCCGCCCCCCAAACAGTATTTCTAATCGGATGGCACAAGAATCTAGAAACAACCCATGTGTTGACCGAATGTCAAAAAACGATGAGAGGTCGCCTCACGGTATTGATACTGCGGGTTTTGATGGTTCCATAAAGACCCCGTCAGGTCAAGGCAGAGGAAGAATACTCGGCAAAATGGCTCGCGCATCAGCTAAGAGTCTAGGAAGCTTTGTTCCCACGGCCCTCAAGGGGATGACTGTTGATATCCCACTTGCTTTAACAGAAGGGCTGCGCAACGTCCCTCGATACTATGGTGAAGAACCGCGGGATCACGGTGCAATCACTAATATTAAAAGTGGCTTTACCGTTGCTGGCAAAGGATTCGCATGGGGGATGGCAGAAGCAGTCAGTGACGTAATTATAAAGCCGTACCAAGGTATTCAAGAGGATGGTCCAAGAGGCGCAGTTACAGGGCTTGGTAAAGGCATGGCAAATATGGCATCTAAAGCAGGTTGTGCTATGTTTGGTGTCATAGTATACCCAAGTGCTGGCATCGCGAAGAGCTTACACACCTTGATTCATTCTCAGACGGGAAAGCAGATCGCCAACGCCCGCCATGGCGAGGGCATGTGGCTCAGGGAGAGCAACCAATACCCAGGAACGGACAACATTGTCTTCTCGTTTCAAGAGATGTTGAAGCGGGGGAAAAGGTGAGTTTCCTGGGGTGAAGCTATGGCCATTCAGCCAAGTGGGCCTGATATGTAATGTAAAGCTGCATTAGATCCAATGATATACTTAGTGCGGAAGATGTAAAGCAAGGAAAGGAGACCACAGATTTAGTGTCAATCCTTCGCTATCTAGTTCGCCGCAGCATAAGTTTCGGATGCACAACTCATCGGCCTCATCAATAGATTCCTTGAACGCCCCGCATCATTCCTTTGCGTTGGCTGTTGAAGGCGAGTTACTTACACAGTGACCCTTCCCCGCGTGTTCCCTTACTATCACGACTATTCATTATCCTCGTCTCTGCGGCTGTATGACTTCTTCGTCGCAGTCCTTTCAGTCTCATGGGGTCACCACCGGCTCATCCATACCAGCTGCACCTACCAAGCCACACTGGATTATCGTATTCGGTTATACCATACCTACATTGGAGTTCCCTTTGCCATGGGGGACTTTGCTGCTACCTGCTTACCGGCGGCTTGGTCTGGGCAGACGATATCCGTTCGTCAAAACAAAAAACAGCAGGTGAAAGTTCGGGCAAATAAACACTGCCCTTGAGGCAGGCGGTTCTGTTAGTTCCCGCCCCAGCCACCGGTCTACTACATATACGTATACGAATAGACTACTCCAGCAGGCTCATGTCCGCCGATATCGTGATTCCATGGTACAAACAAAGTGGGGCGTGGGTACAGCCTATCGGCTTTCCCATTCAATAGTCTATGTTCCAAGATACTTTTTCCTACTTTCTATCTATACGTATACGAGTGGGTCCTGGTCTTCATTAGGCTTCCATGGTTTTAGAAGCCGTAGGTGAGATTTTCAAGCATTTGCATGTAGTCAATACTTGGATGATAGTTAAATATAGATGGCGGCCTGTTGGCCCATTTTTACCATCTATATGTATATTTGAATGTTTTCTATCTTTCCATTCCTTCCCAACGCGCAGTTTGATTGCCTGTGCTCCTCGACATCTATCCCATCATGTCTCTCTGGGCTCGAGAAACGACGGCCACGGGTGGCGACTACAAAACCGCCGTGTGGGCATACTATCGATACTATCCGTCCGAGGCAGCCGCCATCCTTTTCACAGTTCTCTTTCTTCTGACAACTGCTGCCCATCTGTATCAGCTCTTTCGTCGTCGGACCTGGATTTTCATTCCTTTTGTGATTGGAGGCTTCTGTGAGTGCTAGACGGTGTAAACAGTAAACTCGAGACATGGATCATGCAGAACACTAACCAAAAGTCCTTACAGTCGAGTGGGTTGGGTATATTGGCCGGATCCTGTCAAGTCGGGAGAGTCCCAATTGGTCCATGGGGCCCTACATTCAACAAACCCTTTTACTGTTGTTGGCCCCAGCGCTATTCGCAGCTTCCGCCTACATGATTCTTGGCCGTGTGGTGATGTAACTAGGTGCTGAACACCTGTGTATCTTCAGAAAGAAGTGGCTCACAAAGTTCTTTGTTTGTGGTGATATTTTGTCTTTCACCGTCCAGGCTGCTGGTGAGCAGACTCCGCCCTTCTTCCCTGCTCTTTCGTTTCCTTCTCTTTTTTCTTCTTTGTTTCTTTTGCGGAAGAAAACAAGATAACTAACGTCAAGACAAATCAGGTGGCGGTGTCATGGCCAGTGGTTCGCTAGCAGCCGTGCACAACGGTGAGAAGATCGTTATTGCCGGCCTTGTCATCCAAATTCTATTCTTCGGGCTTTTTATCGTCACATGTGGGACCTTCCACCGCCGTGTGAACAGGTATCCCACGGAGGAATCAAAACAACTGGACAGCACATGGCGCAAAATCCTGCATGTTCTCTATGCGGTCAACTTGCTCATTATGATTCGATCCGTGTTTCGGCTCATCGAGTATGCCATGGGCAACAACGGCTATTTGCTGCGGCATGAGGCGTTCCTCTATGTCTTTGATGGAGTTCCCATGCTAGCGGTCATGATCCTGTTCAATGTCGTACATCCCAGCAGTCTGATACCGAGGAGGAGCAGGAGGAGCGGGACGAAAAATATCGAGATGAATCCTACTGTCTAAACTTATCTTATGACATTCACGACCTACTATGTGGGATGTTCGTTTCAATGAGTATATGTTTGCTGGATTTTGACCTAACTTACATGTTTCAACATATGTTGCATCATACAACTATTAGACTATATGTGCTTGTACCAAGTGAATTACTAATAGAACCTCTTCCTACTTTTCAAAAACACGAGCTGGATGAAACTCTTCCACTCACAGTAACGGCTTTTTTTTTTTTTCTTTCCCCTCCCCTCCTTTTCCCTTTTTGAAGACCAGTGACTCCCAAGCCTGAAAGGTGCGCGTGTTCTAGCACTTGGAAGGAAAACCTCCAGGTGGAAACCCCTGCTAATCTGACTGCACCGCCAACCCGACATCCGGATGAGTAACGTCCTGCTCACAAATGATGAAGCCCTCCGATGCATATAGGAAGGAAGCAAGACGTCCTCGGTGCCAGGACTATGGTTTTATCTTCTATGGTAACGCAATGTAAGGGTTGCAGCCGCATTATGGCCGACCCGTCAGAAAGATGGACGATGAAAACACTGATACAGTTAGACAGTAGGAACAGTAGCAGTGTGTTGCCACTTCCTCCCTTGTTAGGGTCAAAACATTAACCATACCTCAATCCTCTGAGGCGTTTTGATCGCAGACTCTGGAGCATTATGCAGCGCAATTCACCTGTGGCCTTGGTGATATCCTTATCATGAGAGGTGGTTTCTGCCATAGCATGAACACTTTCTGCCGGTCTATCCAGCATCTGCTGATTGGATCGAGCTCCAGGTCGAAGTGCCAAAGCGTCCACGCCAAGGTCATCCGTATTTCGGCCCAGGCAAGGCTGGAACCGGCAGTTAGCAGGAAACTCCAAAAGTCCTCCATATGGCTTGGGAACGTATTGTTCTTGGCTTTTATTTGCTTCTTCCCAGAAGTATCATAGAAATGGGGAATGTGGAATAGCTACTGATTAGAGAACCTACTTCTTGCCCAAGCAATCCCGATCCCCCACACTGAATGGCTTCATGACATCGCGGTCGTCATTCTGGAATTCCGGTGGACAAGGTTTTACCCACCTTTCCGGAACCATTTCATCCGGGCGATGGAAATTTAGGGTGGACCGATTGGCAGCCCATAGATTCATGGTCACACAAGTCTGAGGTGGAATGAACTCACCCATGATAATGGTCCCTGATGTGGTGGTCCTCCGAAACAGGCTGTCTGGTGCTGGAGGGTAGAGGCGCAAACACTCCAAAAGCACAGCGTTCAGAAACTGATGCTGTTGCAGGTTCACCAAGTTCAAATCTGAGTCTTGTGCGAAGTCGGCGCGAATCCTGTCGGTAAGGGCTCTTAACACCCCAGGATTGGTGCAAAGGAGGTAAACCGCGCCGGAAAGCATTGTCGCGACTAGAAGTTTGAGGAAGAGCGGGCTCGAGTCAGTCAAAGAATCCCATGGGAAGATGATCATAATACCAGTTTCACTTCCGGCGATGGTGAGAGTCATCGCGGCTAAGTCGACTTCGCTTTGTGTCATCCTTCACTAACGTGTCAACCAGGTCACCAGTGGGCTCCGCTGCAGCGACCAGATATGTTGACCCACCTCTGATTCTCCGCATTCTCCAACATCTCAGACATGAAATCGGGTCTCCCGGTACCCAGCTGTACTCTCCGGGCCCTAGCTTCCTGGCAGAATAATGTGACGGCATGTTGACGCTGGAACACTTTCCGAGGGGTGCAGTAAAAGAGAGCTTTCGTTACCAAGGTGGACCAGCGATTGATTTCTCGAATGAATGAGGAGGTCTTGAAGACCCAGAACAGTTGATTCAACCAGGGATGGAGCTCGCCATCCTCTAAACCGCCAAAGGCTTTACCAAAGGTAAGCTCACCTATGATATCTGTGGTAAGAAGATTGAGCCAGTGAGTAAGGTTCACGACGCCTGCTCGCCGACCGTTCAATGTCTGGTTCGTCTGTTGGCGCAGTCGTGCGATGAATAAAGCAATGTATTGTCTGAGGTACTTCTCTTGTAGTGTAACAGCTCTTCCTGAGAAAGCGTGCCCGAGTATACGACGCAACCGCCTGTGGTCCGCGTCACCAGCACTTGACTGGCAGGGGACGGTATCTAATGAGCATCGTCCTAAAACAACAGACAGGGCGTTAATCTCCCACTTACGATGTCTGACCCTTGGTCCTGTTTAACATAATAAAGCGGGTCCTTGGGAACCCCTGCTCGGGGTCGAGTCAGATCACCTCCATATACATCTAGAGTTGACACAGTACGCAGACATGTCAGCAATCGTCTACCCTTTGAATGGTAGGAATGTACAGTGAATGGTGGTGAAGCTCCCTTACCGAACCACACCTGCTTGCAAGTATAGGAGAGAGTGTCCGGACTGATACGAACAACATGACCATACTCATCATGGAGTTCCCTCGTTCTTTTTGTCGCTATGCCCCGGAGGATAAAGAAGCTATAGGGAAGACGGCTAGCCGCTAGCCACCAGGGACCAGGGTACTTTCGGAGAGGGTGTCGGAAGAGATTGTAATGAGTCTTATATATAATGGCGAGGGCAGACTTGAACGGTTAGCTGGAGTGAAGCGTGTCACTCAAGACCACGTACGATTTCTAGGAAGAGTTGCATGATGCCTTGCCATGTCATGCTCATCGGCAAGATTATGACAACCAGCCGTTGCAGTAGCATTATAATAAGATGACGGTTCCAAATCTGGCTAGGAATGTAACAGAAATTAAGCAGAGAGGGGAAAAAATCGCGTAGTAATAGCTGCATGTCAACTCAGTACGGAGTACTTAATGCTGATCAGTGATGAATGGAGATACTCGTGAGTCACCCTGTTAGTTATAACTAGTTCTGTATGTAGTAGGACATCCTTTTGTCCTCCGGAGCGCCGGGGCAAATCTTGTCCTCGTATTCGTACTCGTAGCACCTTCAATCACATAAGCACAACACGAACAAAAAGTCAGCAATCACCGCAAATGGGATCCTGCAGTAACTCATTATTCCCGCCAGATTCCACGGTTCACTAAAATATGCGCCAGTTTATTTCCGCGAATGGGTCAGTTAAAAGCTGGACAGCCCAAAGTTTTTCGCCGAGGTACGGTCTTTATTAGGTCTTATATGCCACTCCGGTCATTCCACTTCTGGTGTCTAGAATCACTCAATACCACGCAGGGAGATGGCTTTGCGACCCCTTGAAGTCCGACATAAAATCTGATGTGGCGTTATTGGCTGTCTCAGTCCGCCGTAGCTTATGCTTCGCCTGACCAGACAACCGGCATTAAGGCGTATCCAAGAGTTGTTGTTGTTCCTCACTCCTCCGGCCTCTCCGCCCTCTAGTTGATGGTTATCCTATCGTCTGACTTGTCCATGTGATCATGCTGGGCCTGCCCTTGAACAATGACTCACATATGGCAACCGAAGCGGCACATAACAGTCAACACCCAAAAAAAAGACATCGCGCGCATCACAACAAATCTCGCCTAGGATGTTTTACCTGTAAGTCGCGACGGGTCAAAGTAAGTCTATCGTGTGCTGAACTGATTCCCCGAATGGTCACCAAATGCCCCCTGTCCTTGGCTAATCTATTCTCGGTTCTCATGTCGGACAGTGCGATGAATCTCGTCCTATCTGTAGCTCCTGCTCTTCACGCGGCGAACCATGCGCCTTCCCTGATCCTCCAGCGACATCCTCCAAACCCATCCACTCCTCTACGGCACGACGAGAAGGGCTGCGCTCCCGGGTCGGTAGTAGCCCCCGTAACGTCCGATCCTACCTAGAACCATTGGAATCGTATGCGGCGCATCCGGCGGATGTATCCGCACCAGCAAACGATGACCTGAGTATGGATAACCTCCTCTCGATGCAGTTCTTCCATATGCATACTGCTCCGAAGATGTCTCTCCACTCCAAACGAAGCATGGTCTGGAAGCGGGTGATTCCCCGCCTCGCCGAAAAGCACCATTATCTTATGCACCTACTGATTGCCTTGGGGGGCCTTCATCTGATCACGCATCGGCGGCGGAAGAAGCCTGGTGAGGATGATGATACGGACACAGTTGATTTGCGAGTGGTAATGGGTCACTATCAAAGAGGGCTGCAGGACTTCAGAAATGAGGTAGCCGAGATGTCCAACTCCAATGCTGAAGCCGTTTACGCAGGCTCTCTACTCCTCGTCGCCTTTGTGTATGCATCCCTCCTGGTGCCTGAGCTGAATCCGGCCTTCACGACTGCTACCCCGGTTTGTGTCACCTATCCTCCGGACTTTACGATACAGACGTTCCCGCCAATCAAGGGGCCCCAGGTTAGCTGGTTGCACCTGGTCCGTGGGGCGTCGACGGTGATCCAAGACCAATGGCCTACCTTGGGGGCCAGTTGCATGCGGCCCATGGTACTACATTTCCATGGCGATGAGTACTGGAAAGACCTTCCCTTTGATTCGTCCTTCACAAAACTCAGTCACTGCTCCTTTCTCGTGCAGTTATTCGCCCAGGGAGCCCTTCAAGCGGTTGCGGATTTAAGAGCTTTTCACGCCACGTTTCGCCTCACCCGTAGCTACGGGCTCTGCTTGACGCCGGTGTCCCCTTCAAGCATGTCAGAGCGGGAAGTGGATGGACCATCAAGGGCGATAGATGTTCTAGAAAGCATTTATTCGCGCATTATCTCTGTCTTCCAATGTTCGATAAGCGAGCAGGGGTTTCCAGAGGATTCCGACATTCAGTACAATCTGGAAGAGGCCGCAGTGCTGAATTGGCCAAGCTTGCTCCCTGATACCTTTATCGGCTCACTGGAGATTGACGAACCAGTGGATCTCACCTGGGGACTGTCCTTGACCATCCTGTCTCATTTCTATGCCATAAACACTCTAGTAGACCGCTGGTTCTTGGGTGCTTTCAAGGAGGAGATACTCCGGATACAAAAGTCCGTTGCTATTCTACAACACGCTGGTTTGAATCGGTGTTTACTATGGCCAGTGAAGTTTGCTACCTGTTGAGTAGTCCTCTGACTGTGGGGAGCAACCACGATAACGATAACGATCCTGCATTTTCATTTTCACAAATTCTTCAGCCAGCTCAGCAACCTGCTCAGCGTACAGCCTACGGCGACCATTCCAAACTATTCAAATGTGCAGTTTGTCTATCAAGTAGGAGCAACGTACTGACACACTCAGTCACCTTACGGTATCTAGTTTTCAATTCCAGGGGATGGAGGAGATAGGAGGGTACACGCCCAGCGAGACTGACGACCATCATGCCATAGCCTAACGCTGTTGGTGATACCCGTGACTCATATCATACCACTTTCTGCTTTCTGAAACGGCCTGGGGACACTGCGTCTTCCTTGAGTGCTGCGGACATTTGTTCTCTACCATTTGTTTCAATTTCTCTAATACTATTCCCCTGCTGCTCCTGACTGATGTACGTATATTCAGTGTTATCTCGATATTTAGGATCCACAAGGTGCTCAGCATGCATCAGGTACATAACTAATCATCAGTTAATACGAAATACAACTATCTTTCTTGAATCGATGTGTCAATAGAGGCTCAGGTCGTTCCTCTGCTAGTCTCGAAGTCATAGGGAGGAGACTTGCAAGCTGACGTTACCTTGTTACCAGGCGAACTACAGCAGATTAGCCTGATGTGCAGTCGGTCCAGCGTAGCACAATCCAGGTTGCCAAGAAAATAGTCCAAACCGGAGTTCTTGCCGGAAGAAAAGCGACAAAGTCTTGAGTAGGCTTCCCATAGTCCCTGGTAGGGAAAGCGATTATGAACTAGCATGCTATGCAAGGTATAACCGGTAAAGATAACTATGTCATCTCTTGATTTTTCCCTATCTTTTGGATGTAGCTTGTCGGGGGGTCAGCCGAATACGTGAATATATTCTATGATGACATTGGAATTGGACGCCGAACTGGCGGTTGCGCTTGCTGCCTCCTCATACTGGCCACCTTATATAAATGTGCAAATTATTTAGTACTGGGTTCTGTGCCATACAGACGATCATCCAGAATACTTATCTTGATAGTAGAAGCGACTGCGCACGAAGCTTATAAAATGGAATTTCCTTGATTAAAAGCATCAACGGCAATGCCTAGATTTCTAGCCTGAAACAAAGCCTCCATATGAAAACGGACGAGTATTATAGCAGCTTCAAAGTGATGATTTAATGACATACACATTTTTTTTCCGTAGTGAAATGCGGCAACGGGTGCCGGCTCGGTGTCAGATTACTTCAACTACGCGTGGGTGAGGCTTTTGAAGTGGTAATTGTTGGTCTGTGTAGGGTAAATACAAGAGAGCCCTTTGACTCACTGGTCTACAATAAAACTGGCCTGACGAACCATGATGGATGACGAACATTTCATGATCATAATCTGGTCAATGCGGTACAGAGGGCAGAAGACATGTGCAACAGCCAAGAGCTTAACCTTGTTGCCGATCTTCATTTTTAGCTTCGTGGATGCTTCGGCCAAAATTCCGAAAGTGGATACTGCCTCTCTCGTATTCGTATAAGGACAATGTTTTGTTGCGATCGAATCGGGAATATTGATGAAAACCCATGCAATCTGCGGATCATATAAAATATAGTATACGGAGTACACAACCTACAACTGGATACCCTAGGGGTTGCAAAATCTATCTTCCAGTATGTGTGGGCCCTGCTCCGCTGGCCAGATATCCTCGACTAAGCACGTGAGTTCATCTTTGTGATTTAGCAAGATAGAACTTGCTGCTATCCTGGCTTCACAGCCTCTAAATATTCTTTCATCTTATTGTTCTCTTGCTTTCACAATCCTGCAACGATGTTCGCAAGGAATGCCCATAATGCCGCATCTCCGTCATGTTCCATGGCTGTCACATGTGCCAAGGGAAAGCTTCCCAACAGTGATATTGGAGAGCGCACACATTCAGGTATTTCGGAGACGGAAAGTATTGAGTATGATATGTCAAGATCACTGTGGTCGTCAAATTACTAAATGTCAAGCAGTGATACAAAGACCTCGAGAAATTGCGCAAGTCCAGAAACATTACCAACAATCCCGTCTTCCTTCACAACAACATTCTATCTGGCATACCCGCCGCCGCATATCTCTTCTCCCTTTCGCCATATGAAGCCACGGCTTCTACTTCAGCTCCTCCAACAAGCAGCTAGAAAGAATAGACTTCATCCAGTCTTTGAAGTCTTACTCACAGCACCAATGGGGCTACAATACCGGCAGACAAAAGTCCACTGTAGATCAGGTGACATAATCTTGGTCCGCGGTGATTACTACAGTGATTGCACTTTACCGGATGGTTCAAGAGCTGAATATTCGGGGGACGAGGAAGGTGAAGATGAGCCGGCGGGGAAAACCAATGTCATTGCAGTCATTCGAGACCAGCGGAAGACCCATGCAGGACAGGATTCTCGAGGACGAGCTAGTGACAATGACAGCTGCCCGGTCAGGTTCTTCTTCAGCTGCGGTGCTATATGGGAAGCCATCACTGCACAAAACGGGAACCACTATCAGTTAGTGGCAGTCGAGTCGGGGGAGAATAATGTCAATGGAGATTTGAAACTGATATCCTGGAAGCGAGAATGCCTCTCCTATGCAAACGGGGGAAATGAACTACAAAAAGATGTCAAATTTCGCCTCCGCATTGTAAATGGGGATTTCCAAGATATACCTATAGTGGCCACAGCCACAATGGAATCCATCCAGATCACGTTCCATTCCCAGAGGTATGACGACCTGAAGTCGCCCTTATCTTTCCGATCCTCGTCATTACTCCAATCAATAAGCAACGCAAGGTCACGATTGCCTATCACAAGAGACAACCCGTTCGGCTCCCTGGATGTAACATTTTCTGAACCTTTGTATCTCTTATGTCTTGTTCTTACATCCGCTGTTTGGGTAGCTTCCAGTGAGGGATGGTTAAGTTTATGAAATGGCAGTATAATACAATAAGGGGATTCGAGATACATAGAGGGGAATGATCAATGTTCTGGTTTTGCAGATTGCGCAAGAATTCCAAGAATATCATCTTCGAGATATTGATCAGTGACTTCACCAGTGGGAAACAAAATACAAAGTAAGGGGGGAGGGGTTATCTAATCTTAAATAAAGTATATAGTTAAGATAGTTACAGGACTAACCTACCTCACAGTAACCTGCTCATGTCGGCTGCCTACCCCTAACAATTTTCTAAATATAAGCATGCTCTTTCTATGAAAACAAGGAAAGCTAAATATAAAAAAAGATGAGATTTTATCTGAGTATTGTGAATTAGGATTTCTAAAAATTTATCAATAATAACTATTATTATAATATAATTTATCATATTCTAGTCTCAAAAATATAATAATCTGAAATTCTCTTTATTATACTAACTCTTATTATTGTTTTAATTAATAAACAGGAAAAAGACCCAAGTGGATGTTATATAAATTCAATAATCTATTTAATTTTCCACATATATTATTTTCTAAATTTTTAAATTTTTATGCCTTGTTCTTATATCAGCTGTTTGGATAGCTTCAAGTGAGGGATGGTTGTAGTAAGCTAGGCAAATGGAGCAGACGTGCCCTGCTTGAGAAATGGCGTTATGGTTTGTGTCCTGAACTCCTTCTGGGCATCACCAGGTATTATTTTTCGTGCTTTCTTAGCGTTTGCCGGCCTCTGCTCTCAACCAAATCTATATTAGCTCCGACACTCCTATACACCAAAGCTTTCTAGTGATGTTAATGATGCAGAATCTAGGAAAACTCGGAACTTTGCGTTGTAGATGTGCTGAAATCATGCTTCTCGTCATGATAAGGAAAGTGACGTCTCATCTCAAGTTTAACGAGTCACTAACCTCTCCTACTTGATTCGGTTATAGGTGTATATAGCTTTAGCGGAGCTTATTTTTATTGCATTCGATATGTTTCTACTACGGTATACCGAACGCATTACTGTGCGGGTCCAGTCGCCACGGAACGAGCTAGTACGCTTCTAGCAAATTATATGCATACTTGAGGTAGATAGTATATTGGTCCTTAGCAGAGTCTCAAGGTCTACTCAAGTATAGTAAGTTCAGTTGCCTTTTCTCCAAATGGCCGGCTACAGTAATTGGGATCTGGATGAAGAAATGCCTCCACTGGATCTAACTACAAGCATATTCTAGCAGGCTCCTCAAGCAATTACAGGAGTGACTGAAGTATACACTTGGGCTGACAGGTACGGCTCAACAATTCGCGTAAATGCACACTATATATGTTTCAATGGTAGCACTTTATTTTGAAGTATCGAAGCTGGGCGCCATTGTACCGGCGACTCTTGCGTCGCGTGCAAAGCACCACCATGCTGCTCCACGGGATCCATTGTAGACACCTTATCTAGATTGCACCACCTTATCAGAGGACTAGGAATATTGTTGTCATATCTTCTTTGTAGAAGCATTGAATATAAATCTGAAGACTAGGAGACAGAAGATCTTTGACCAGAAAGCGTTCAGTTTGCTGAATACACTTTACTAGCAGAATCTAACATCTTATCTGTGCTAGATCATGGCTTCAGCGCCCACGAATGTGGCATTGTGGTACGTGTGCCTTGACGGCTACAAAGGATTTCCCTCTAAAGGTGGCAGACGAAGATTCTTACCATCGCCCTTCGTCACTTCTATAGCCTCCAAGTCAATCCCATGCAACAGGCGTATCTGATTGGAATCCCGGTATCTCTGTTAGCTCATGTAATCTTCCAATGTGGTTGTTACGCAAGGATCAAACATGATAGTGATGGGCTATAATCTACCACAAGATACTGACTCACATTAATAGCACATTTACCGTATTGCCACTTTGGATTGACTGATTTGTTGTAAACATTGGCCCCGCAGCTTCTACAGAAAAAGATCTGTATAGTGTGCGTGGCGAACCGATATTCCTGTATCATATGTGCCATTTGTCTCAGTAATTGATAATATACTAGGTAGAACAAAGTATAAATCGCAAGGATGTTATAAAAGCTGACTCATACCGTAAGTGATTCTGTTCCTTGAATTTCCATATCATCCGCGAAAGCCAGCAAGCTGCCTGCAATGTGACAATAGCTGCCTATATGAATTTTTGGTTTAGCAACTAATTCTGTTCGAGACATATCCTTATTCTGTGGAGATGGACAGTCATATGCTTTCTGGGTTCGCCTTGTACCAATATACATACAATTGCAAGAGATTACAGTCAATTGCGACAGCGGGGACGGAAACCTTGCGGAGAAGCGTACAGCCCCGCAATGACAGCTTCCATTGTAGCAAAGGTCTGTAGAAGGGTCTGTAGTGTTCTGTTTCTCTGGTTCCTTGGCTGAGGCCATTGTTAAAGTTTCAACTTTGGCGTTCCGCGTTTCTCTGGTTTTGCTTCGCCGACTCAATGCTGGCACGACATTTGCATGTGGTCCGACAAGAGAGACGGACGCTGGGCCGATCATGAGTCAAATAAGTATTGAAGTCCCAAGAAAATTAAGTTGAAATGGTTGAGAAAAGGTCTGACGAAGCAATGTCTCGAACTTTGGCAGCTGTTGAGAATTCCATTAACTATGAATAGTGGAGCTTACATTGTTGGGATTCTGGAGTGCTATGCACCAACCCCTTCTGCCCAATCAAACGTTCCCGAACGATAGGCTTCAGTCCCTGCCGCTTCTCAGCCGTCTCTAGCCAGTTACACACTAATAGTTACCTTTCTATAGTTTGATTATTAAACATCCCCGGCTCTAAGAACGAAATCTTCAATTTGATTAGTGAACATGACAAAGCATCCGTGTACGGTGGCTGATTGGCCATATCCCCCATGAGCTTAATGGGATTCCACGGATCGGATACAAACCTTGGTTTCGTGGTTGGCAATACACGGTGCTGGTTCAAACGTTTCTGTACCTGGAATTAGCGTATTTCGACCATCCACAGAGTAATAGAAAGCACATCCTACGAAGCAAAAGCCCAGACTCATGCTTCCTGTTACTATTTGCCCATCGTAATAAGATGAGGAATTAGCCTGGCGGAGCTCATATCAGTCTCAAGCCGTGCTTCTGGCCATCTCAATCCCTTTTGCTTCACTTTTGTTCCGCCACTATCCCTGGTTCGGCCGTTGTTACGGTGAGAAGCAAATAACGGCCAATGGCGATACACTATGATGGACATTTACCGGGCAGCGAGCCAGGACAATCTGAACATGTTAAAGGCCGCGGCTGAGCAAGCCTACGATATCAATGCCCCTTACCAAAACGAGCGGACTCCCCTCTAGTTAGCACCGAACAGCGGTCAGGAGCCTGCGTGCAGCTTCCTGGTTGTTCAGGGCGTTGACATTAGCTTGCACGGTGTTAGTGTCCTTGAGATCACATCATGTTATTTTATTCCTCTCTCTATTCACCTGTAGGAGCAAGCTACTGCTACTGTTATATATTATTTTCCAAGCGATCGGGGATTCAAGTGCACAGACAACATTATAGATCATGTATATGTCTCAGTCTCAAAAATTCCTTCATTCTCCCATATTGGACATTCGAGTAAGAAAAGCAACAGATCACTATCATACCTTCATCCAGAACCTCCCAATATCACCATTGCCAATGAATGAGAATTGGTGCCAGGCAATGTAGAGCAAAAAGTAGGATATAATATGTGATATATATGAAAGTTTTGAAGAGAATTTATGAATAACTCTCAGGAACCCAATACCAAATAATCTTAATATAATTATATATACATATACACCAACAGCTTCTGGATATAGATTGATACATAGATTATATTTTAATCAAAGTATTTTAACTAGCACTGGCGCTCCTTAATAATAAGATCTGATAGCGTTTAGTAGCAACTAGAAGCTGCCCTAGTTTATTTACATATATACTACTACAGATGCCTGGGTTAGATGAGGTAGGGAAAAACAATGATTCAGATGAAAAAAGAAGATCTGTAGAGATAGTTTAGTTAAAGTCGCTTATAGTGATTACCTTTCTATTGAAGGCAGACTTAGGAGCCTGAGACAAGTCAAACAATATCTATTACTGCTACAAATCTGGGGATAATGGAAATGCTGTTAACCTTGATCAGTACTTTTAGAAAACGCTTACACGACACAAGGGGAGCTTTCCTACTACTAGTATACAAGCTCACGTGGATACCAGAGGATCTCACTATGACATAGAGGCGCTTGTCTTGATTAATAAAGAGGTTATCCCTTGGAAACTTTGTTACTTCTCTTTCAGAACCCCAAATGTCGATAGCTGTGGAGAGTCATGCCGGGCCAGATCAAGGTGGTGCTTTCTGAAAGGCCCATCCGTCAAGGCATTCATTTACGTCCAATGACTAGTTACGGAGCACATATATTTTGACCCCACTAGTTCACCAACTTTGCCGAACAAGACAGAGTCCAATTATTTTGTACAATGAGATCTGTGCAATATTCATGATACAACAGTATAGAATGGAAAACGCACGATTGTATGGCTTGGCGCTATAGACTAGAACGCTAGTGGTGATGATAATACATAGCCCCCTCATAACAATGAAGTATAATTAGTATTCCTCCTCATGATGGTCTGCTTCTGTTTGCCGTCATCAAAAAAAAGCCATCCGGTCCGTCTAAATCCCCTAGATTCGTACAAGGGAAGCCCGGCGTCAGTCGCTACCAGAGTAGATGGAATACCCTCCTCCTCAGATCGATCAATTCCCCACTGAAGCAATTTCTTTCCAACCCCTTGCCCCTGGGCCGTTGTCCTGACGGCCAAGAGGCTCAGATACCATGTCTCAGTTGGTTGACTAGCTTTAGCTGCATCAAGCTCACGCCCAAAGTATTTCAGCTTCGACCAGGATATGGATCTTCGTGGTGTGTCCAGAAAAAATGTATAGGCAATTTTGACATCGAGGAAGATCCGCTTCAGCTCTAAATCATATATGCAGGCATTAGTCCAAGAGTATACACAGTAGTGTCATCCTCATATAGCGACGTACTCTTGGAAAGGCTCCTCCCTTGCCAGCTTTTTGCTGCATCACAAACGCCAGTCCGTTCCCATACGGCAAATCCTACTACTCTGCCCGGGTGTTTATCCGCGCCCTCAGCGCCCTCGTCGGTATCCCGGACCTTGGCCGCCAGGATGAACTTTCCTCTGTCCAAGAAATCTTGCAGTAGAAGATACTTCCATGCCACAACAAAGTCTTCAGGATGGTCGCGGCCACCGGGAAAAAACCAATTCATACCAGCATCATCACGAAAGGCATCTGCTCCGATGTAATACAATGATTTCAGCTCTTCCAGGGTGGTCACTCGATGTAAGGTAAGAATGGGTGCCATGGATACTGTTGACTTGGAATTTTTATCATTGATGGAATTTGTAAAGTCAGGCTATGTATCTTTCCCCTTCAGTGACAAAAAGACAGCGGTGTGTTGGTATATATATTATCGTAATATGGTCCGCGACTGAAGCCAAGCCCCGAGCACCGAGTTTCCTGATAGTGGCGCAGTCTAAATCTTTCCGAATGCCGAAGGCGACCGTGATTCACAAACAAACGAGCCCATAGTGGATATTGTTTCAAACTGAGCCTTTCTATACATATGATACGGTAGAGTCATACTGGCCAACTACGACGTGACGCTGTTGCCTGCATGTCCCAATGCATAATGACAGTCCCTCCGTAGATAGCTATTGACCGGGCGCCGGGTTTCCCGATAATAGCAAGAGGTTGGCAATAACAATGCAATAGTATATTTTGGTGACAAACACAGTGTAGATTTCGGCGTCTGAACTGTCGCCGACAAGAGCCTCGCTTACATGTTTCTTGAGCCCCTGTTGAAGTTAGGTGGCTCCAGCACTTGTCATTGGGTTGCGGGTGGTGCTCAGGCACCATCGGGCAAACACAATTTTCGATGAAGTGATAACACAGATGAACATCACCGGGTTAGAAAATCTCCAGATAATATATTCTCATTATATTAGTTACAGTTCCCAGAGCGATGTGATCATAGGGCCTGTATTGGAGCCTTGGTATCTCTGGAATTGAGGAATGCTATTCTTCGCGACGAGGAGGGAGCCCCACTAGTGCTGTACCGCTATATGGGAGAAGGTGCAGACAAGTGTTGTATCTTCGCTGCTTTCATCAAGGCTACGGTTACTTGATTACCAGGATGTCTGGTGAGTAGACAAAAAGCTATCCAGAATACACACATGAGTATAGGTTCTTATATATCCTACTCCGAAAGTGTCCGAAAAATTGCCTGGTTGATTTTGTCTCCAATTGGATACCAGTATTGTCGCGCTTCTGGAAGTATAAAAGAAGTGTCCAATACAGTTCCCAATTCTGCCAAAGCAATGATTCGCTCACGCTGATACGCAGTCGTCCACAGCCACGAATCAAACTCATGGTTCTGGTTCCACTCTTCGAAGGGGACGGGAGGTTTCGGATAATTGTCGCGAGGCGCTGTCTCACCGAAGACCGAACCGCTGCGGAGCGCCTCCCTAACCTTAGTGTAAGGCAACCTTGAATTTCCTTCCTTTTCCCTCCTCATCACCCCGATATCAGGCCAGCTATGACGGTATGATTGTAGATGATGTCCGAGCACTTTGATCAAGACCGAATGCCTTCGCCTTCCACTTTGCGGGGGTCTCTGTCGCCCGCTACGGCGACCGGTCAGAATGAAAGCCGATTGACCGAGGCGAAGACCTGCAAGGCCTGCGACCAGTGCAGGAGCCGGAAAGTTCGCTGCATTAGTACGTTCTGCTGACGCCTCCGTGCTTTGGGAGACGTGCAAATTCATGATTATGCTGGTTTTAGTGGACCCGAAACAACGGTCGCGATGCATCCACTGCATTGTAAGCTGCTCATCATTCGAGCGGACATCTTTCATCGGGCCACGGCACTAACATGGCGGTTTATCTAACTAGAAGCGGAACGAGACATGTCATTTCACTCAGACCAAGCGGAAGCTAAGACCCAAAATATCAGAAAGCAACAGTATGTATCCCCAGTCACCAATATACCATCTGTCCCGATTGATCGTCTGGGTTCTAGGAAAGTGTGTGGATGGGACCGTTAGCCAGATTAGCACACCGCTCGTAAATCCTCCGATTGAAAGAGTCCGCACTCAGACGACTCTCTCGCCTCTGTTTCTGGATCAGATGTTGGAAAGTCAGAATAGTAGTGGGATCCTGCGGGATAATTCGGCTTTGCTAAGGGTCAGTTACAAAACGCTGTCGGTTCAGTTCAGTCTCTGGTCTGACTATCATTTCCAGGCGTCCGATCACGAGGGTATGCTGCCGCCGTCTTTTGCGTTTGTTCGAACTCCATCTCTAAAAGCTACCCCCTTCCAGTGACTAGTTCGAGCCTCGCCTTTTTTACGGAGCATCGAATCAACTCCCTGTCGCAACGGTTGGGCAATAACCGACTCAGTGAGCTGGTCGAGACCATCGAATGCGTCATCCGATCGCGGCTTCTTGGCAAGGGTCCATCCGCCAATCTACGGGTTACTTTGGAAAAGCCGTCTGAGAACGAGCGTATCTCGCTGGACAAGGTCAGGCTTTACGTAGAGAGTATGTTTCCCCTTTCATGTGTCTGGCTTAATCACCTTTTCCGGGTTGTGCCATTGATCCTTCTCTTCTTTCGTTGATCAATTGTTGTTTCCACTGCGTAGCTTACTTCCACCAACTGCATCCCATTTACCCTTTTATCGATCGCAAACAATTTGAGGAAAAGATATTCGGACCCAACCTGCCTGAAATTCTCACTTCCAGCTGTGCGTTCTCGGCTCTATATCACACAATCCTGGCTCTGGGATGCCAGTACCATGAAGGGGGAGCCTTTGATCCGGGAAATGGCAGAGCATGGAAGCTTTTTCAGGTATCTTTAGGCCTGGTCTCAGATATACTGATTCCCAGGGAGGCCTTGATGAGTCTACAAGTATGTCATAACCAGCCACGGATTGGATGCAGCTAATAGGAATGATTTAGGCATTGGTTGCGATGGTAAGGCAGTAATACGGAAAGGAGAAGGATAACGACAGGGAAAACAGTGTCACTGATCTCTTTGATGCGTGTCATTCAGTCAATATTCGCGACGACAACTTGCTGTATTCAGATCGACGAAATCTTAATCATGGAAGCTGCCCGAATGGCCCAAGGCCTGGGATACCATAGAGCACTGAGTAACGGGGACCAACAATACAAGGACACATGTCACAGGACTTTCTGGGTTATCTACTGCATGGAGAAGCAAATGTGCTTTCAGCAGCATAAAGGCTCGGTAGGTGACTAGAACGCTATCACTTGCGACGGGCGGAAAGAGCGTCAATTGACCTCAAAATAGATGATCCCAGACTACGACATCGGGTGTCCCATCCCCGAAGCCCCAGACTCCGTCCGCGAAGGGCACAACTTTTTCCTATCGGCCATCAGCTTTGGGCGGATTCTCTCACTTGCATATACATCGCTCTTTTCGGTGAGTGCCGCACTGCAACCTCCAGAATCATACCGCGCCGCGATCGAGGATATCGAGGCTCGGTTAGAACGATGGCGGACGGCACTACCCACGGAGTCTCGCCCTGGTATGCTGTCTCAGGCTCGTGAACTGAAAGTCTTCCCCTGCGTTTCCTCATCTTTCTCCCAGCCGAGTTTCAAGATGAACGTCCTCCAGACCAAGTTCGCGTACTACGGCTTGATCATTGCCCTAGCAAGACTCAAGATGTATATCGGCCGGCGAGATCAGACCGAATCGCAGGAGAGATCTAAGCGACTGCTAATGGACACCGCAAGAGCTATTGTGGAAGAAAGTAAAAGGATTGACATAGCTGCGTACACCCCGAATTTGTAAGCAGCACTCCCTCTTCCTTGGATATGGGTGATGGCTTCAGTGTGATTCTTGAGCCAAAATTGACCTCTGCGATAGCATTCTGGCTGTTTTGCCTCTAGCAGCCCTGTTCATTCTGTTTGATTTTGTCATCCACAATCCAATGCATCCGGAAACTCGCAAGAACCTCTCACTGTTAGATGTAGCAGCTGGTCATTTCAGTCTACTGGAATACGAGTCCGGGGGCTTCCTGCCCGCGTCGATTCTGACCGAGTTCGCTCATATCGCAAGACAGTATGTCCGGGATTACAGCAGGAGGCAACAGCAGAACCAAGAAGAACCACAACAGTGTGAACGGGGTTCGTCGAACACTGAGCCTACAATGATTGCGGAGGTATGCTACGTCCTTGAGTGGGTATGCTTATACTTGGACCATTCCTTTCCTAATGTTGACTAGGTCCCCGAGCAGTCCAGTCAAACGAACAGCACCAGCAGTAACAGTAACGTCGGATTGCAACATCAAACCATGGAATCTTGGGAACTAGGGGACTATCTATACTATCCTGTAACGGCGGACACTACTCTACATGGCAGCTTGCCCGAAGATTTGATGGCCGCGTCTGCCAATATTCAAGGCTTGTTCGGCTTTGTAGTTCCGGACTTTGGCATTGAACTCTAGTTGTGAACTGTGGAGAGGCATCGTCCATTACTTCTGTGTAAATTAAAGTAACCAAGCCGTTATTACCGAATCTGGAAAACAGTCAGTTATTAATAAACTAAAGCCAGTCATTCGACACTCTCCCCGCTGGGCCGTTTTTACTGTAATATCTTTCGCCGGTGAGCCCGCTGCTGTTTTGCAAAATCTGGCTTAGTGCTTATCACACCCAAGTATGAAGCTAGTAAACCACACGCAAGGCTCTTTGACACTAAAGTATCCCACGCGGTTGATTTTATTTTAAAATAAACTTTAAAGAGGTACTCCACCCATGGATGGGACTTCAAATCAAAATTTCATATCAAAGCATGATAGCTTTGAGCAAGGCCGAAGTCTAATGGGTACATTATGTGTAGGCACGATGTCGGCTTTCGGTATAAGGATGGGTTTTGCTGCCCACCACCGAACACCGAGTGCCGAGTTGAATCATCTATCCGGACCTAAAAATAGGGCTCAGCAACACCAACAAGGGCGCCTCTTCCTGGCAGGAGTATAAAAAGGGGTCTGGCTCAGTGTAATATGGTTCAGTTAACGGTGACGGATCTCAATAGAGTTATATGTATATACAGCAACAGGCGAAGACTGAACCAGCCATGAGTGAATCAAGCTCCTTCGTGGATACCAGTGATTGGGACGATGCGGAGAATAACATCGGGCAAGTACCTATATAAAGTCATGTGTCATCACACAATAGAAAGTGAGTGCTGAAGCTAATGCTGAAACGGGACCAAGGCTCATAGCTTCTGGTACAGCAACGCGCCTAACGTATCATATTGCTCAGGCCCCCCCGGCAAAGATTCTACAGCGTCTGCTTCTTAAGCCACGACTACTCCTACAGATCCAGGAAGCTGTTTCTCTAAACCGCCATGCAGTACCTGTTTTGGAATTTTGGCGGCCCGACATGTTTGCCCATCGTCTTATAATTGCCGCTCATCGAAGCATCCACATACACACACACGACATCCTAGTCTTCCAGAATAGGCCTTACATCCTCGGGGACACATCTATGTCCGGAGGGAGATGGGAAACGGACAAGGAGGATGAAGAAGATCAAGTCATTGCACTGATCCACCCTGCAGTAAACGACAAAGGGAACGCTGTCATCTATTACCAAGGGGGTTATTTGGGGCGGTGTACGCGATCTGACACCAGTGAGTTACACTGTGCTTGGCAGGACTGCGATGGGAACCGAGAGACAATGATGGTAGAAGGGTTAGAGTCGGAGGGAGAAACAATCTTCATTCGAGGGCCCGGTCAACAGCAGGTCCTCACCCTAGAATTGGATCTGCATAAGATTATTGTACAGGCGCCGGAGAGCCAGCGATCTCCAAATCCACCACATATGTGGCCTCGGGACCAACTGAACCGTTTTCTGGTATTTGCCTCCTGGGCTATTATGATAGTTACCAAGCTTGATTGAACTCTGCTGGACCAATATGCTTGCTAGAACCAAAATCTAACCAATATTTCTATACAAACAGTTTGGAAAGCCTACATTGATGAAGTTTCTGAAATGATGTCTAATACCCCGTCTTTTCGTTCGATGACTCCTTGGATATATGGTGGCTGCTGCTTGTCAAAAGCAATCAACTACTAAACACTAATAAAAAGAGACAGAGTCATCTCCAGAGGTCTCACCCAAAAAAGGACACGACTTAGTTCGACAGCGGTCTCTGTGTGATTATATTTCCGAGAGAGTCCCCCTAGTCCGAATTCTCAGCGGAAAACCGCTTTTTGTGCTCCGCCCACAACTTCTTACGCAAATCGTCGTCTTGAAGGAGTTCCAGTCCCGTCGCCGCCATAGCCTGGGCAAACCTCTGCGAATCCTCAAACCCGGAGCGAGAGCCAGCCGCTCGTGCAAACAAAGGATGATGAGGACCGATCTGGGTGCCTTCGACGTCGATGAAGAAGCCGGGATGCAAACTAGGTAGTGCATAGCTAACATTTCCTACGAGAATGAATTAGTTGCGAGACTCAGAGACTGCCTCGCTAGGTCGGAGGAGGAAAGTACCTTGGTCCGTGGACGCTCCACTCACGGTTGGAATAGAACGAATGTAATCCAAGCCCTGGCTTTGGCAGTGTGCATAGAACGTATCCGCAATTGTGTCGCTACATTGGAGATCCTTATAACTCTCCGTCCTGAACAGATAAGGTCAGTTTCATCGAGACAGGAGAGGAGAACAAGAGGACCACAAGCAGTTATTGACTACATACCACTTGAACTCCACCGAACAGCCCGCCGCTTTGGCAGCACCTTCGCAGGTGTCAACAATCCGCTGGCAGGTACTTTTCATATCGGCATCGGTTTCACTCCGCACGAATAGCTGCATTTCGGTCAAGTGCGGAATGACATTGGGCTTATCACCTCCCTTGGAGATGATGGCATGGATACGCTGATTTGGAATAGTCTGCTGGCGAAGCATAGCAATGCTTGTGTAGGCCGCGACCACTGCATCCAGGGCGTTGCGGCCTAACCATGGCGCATTGCCTGCGTGTGCATTTACGCCATGAAAAGTCGCGACCACGCCAACCCGAGCCATGCACCGGGCGACCACCACGCCACCCCTTGGCCCACGATCGGGGAAACGAGGGCCTGGATGGCCCATCAGACACGCGTCCACTCCTTCGTACGCGCCTGCCTTGAGCAACGCGACTTTACCGCCACCATCTTCTTCGGCAGGTGTTCCCAGCAGACGGACGCGACCTACGATCTCGTGCGTCTTGAGGGCTTCTGCGGTGGCCAGAAAGGCGGCCACGGACGAGGCAGCGATCAGGTTGTGTCCACAGGCATGGCCGATCCCGGGTAGAGCATCATATTCGGCATTGTAGACAATCAAGCCTCCGCCAGAGCCCGCTTCGGCCTCAAAGGCTGTATCAATTCCATAGGCGTGTCGAGTAACCGAATACCCCAGCTTCTCTAAGAGATCGCAGATGGTGTCGTGCGCGAATTTCTCCTCGAAGGCGAGTTCTGGATTCGCATGGATCTATTGAACAATTTCCTTTGTTAGAAGATTGAGATTAATTGATATTTGCAAGATGGTACTAGTCCTTGTTTCGCATTTGGAAAGGAACATACCCCTTGAGAGACATTCCACAGGTCAAATTCGTGAGTCGTCAAACTCTGGGCCAAATCTTGCTGAATCACGGCACTCGAAATAGCCATGGCTCTAAGTGAGAAAGATGATGCCAACAGAGGAGGAAATCAAGCAGGGGGTAGAGTATTAAACGTTGGAGTGACAGGTGAAGGCCAACAGTCCAGACGGTGGATAGTACGCGGATAGTATTTATGTCACGCTGATCTACCTAGTGTGTTCCTCGGGGAAGCGCATATGGGCGACAATTGAGACAGCCATGCTATATTACCACGGTCTATTCTCTTATCTCATGTTTATCGTCCATTTCCTTAACCGACGCTGATCCAGAATCATACGTGGAAGCCGACGGATGTCGATGCGAAACCCAGCCTTCGCTCTGGTGGCCCAATCAGCAGTGAGACTTCGCCTAAGAATGACCAATAGGGCGCTCTGAGATAGGCGAGCCACGGAAATGCGCCTACTCGTACTACTAGTAACGTACTCAGTTAGAGTTATGATCGGTGGAGAACTGGAGAACCAAACATAATCATAAGTGGACCACGCCATGACTGTCCCTGCCGAGTGAAAAAGCACGGCTTCGTAGATTTCCTTTTTGTTGTTCCTGTCTCAACCTCCTCAAATCTCCCACTTGAAATCCCACTGTGCATTTCATGCGCCCCTCAGAACACTCTGAATCCAATCATCTGTTTACCCTTCTCCACTAACGTATACGATACTCCTCCATGCCTCCTCTAGTCCCCAGACGCCGGGCAACCCGTTCCCGAAATGGTAAGTCGTTTATCCCCTCACCCCCTTCCCTCGTCGGCTCTTGAGCCCAGAGGTGGTCATCGACAGGGACCCCGGCTCATGCAGCACCAATAGGCTGTTTTACATGCCGGACGCGCAAAGTCAAATGTGGCGAAGAGCATCCATCATGTCGAAGGTGTATCGCTAGCCAGCTGGAGTGCCAGTGGCTCCAGTCGAGTTCAAAGCCCCGAGAGAAGGGCGCTCGGCGAGCACCGGTCCTACAAGCAAGATTGAACCCACCTCTTCTCCCTCGCAGCCCGATCTCTGGGTACGCGAGCTCCTCATTCCCGAGCTCGCTGGGTCTCTCCGTACAAGACCGGGAATATTTATCTTTCTATCCCCACTCGTCTCTGATCCGGTGGTTTGGGAAGCCTTGGCGGTGGAACTCGCTATATTACTTGCAAACGGATATAGCCCCCCACTCGTGCGTCGTGATGCGCATGATCTTGGCTATCGCGGCAACAGAATTGGAGGGCCTCCGCCATCGAGCTCGACGTGAGACTCCTCACGGGCCGTACTCGCCTCCTGGTGGGAGCCCTTTGAAAACAGGCGCCAGCCATTACCGCCATGCTCTCCAAGATTTCCAGGCCTTACTTGCCTCTCGGCGGTACTTCTCACCCCGTGATGTGAACGAGATTTTGGCGGCGTTTTTACTCATGGTGGTGTATGAATATTATTTTAGTTTTGATCGGGCTGGGGTGGACATTCATATTCGGGGCGTTTATGCTTTCCTGCGCATCCTGGATACCCGGCAGCCTCGGCACCTGCCCCGACTTTCCTCTGATTTACCACAATTAAGCCAGCAACTTGTGCTTCTGATTATGTAGGTTGCCAGGTGATGTTGCGTTTTTTGCATAGGGCTCATCTAACCTTGCAACTCAGGTACATTCACCTGATTCAGTGCGACCGGGACTCCTCTGTATCCAATTCTTGGGAAGCGGCAGGTCATGAACGCCCCTTCTTGACAGTCCTGAGTGAACTATTCCACGGCAGCCGCAACACGAACCTGTCCCTCTGGTCGTCCAGCTATCCAATGGATCAGCTGATGGATGACATGTCAATCTTCCGGCCTCTGGAACTGTTCAATGAGTGCAATAAGCTAAAGTATCGGCTATTACGATTGGATCGATGTCCGGACAAGAAAGACTTTGCCCCTCTGGAGAGCGAACTCAAGATCTTACAAAAGACATGCCTGAATGGCTAAATACATATCTGTTGTTTCTCTAGCTAATGTTTACTAGCGATACCAGGATCTAATCGCAATGAGTCAGCGGTCCGATTCGTATCCTCGGACCCGTGAGCTCCGTACGGTTTATTTTGTCGTGGCAGAATTTCATGCGGTGGAATGGCTTTTCCACCGATTGTCATGTCTTCGGAAAACAAACTCCTTGACAGGCTGTCATCTCAACAGCCTCGGCTATGCTATGAACATATTTCGGAAGCTGTCTCAGGACGATGACTCGTCTCTGGGTCGGGTACTGTGGCCGATGACCGTGTTTGGAGAATCAACGCCCGACGGGAGTAGTAGGCAGTGGATACAAGATGCGATGTCTCGGCTTCAGGCCCGGGGTGTTTTTGAATGGGTAAGGTGGCGTGGGTCCAACGAGAATGGAAAGAACAGTATCCCTAGCTGAATCTACAAATCAATGTCGAGCGATATGGAGAGCTCCTTTCCCCTTAGCAAAACATAAAAGATCCAAGACAGGGTTGGTGGGGAACGGGTTATTATTCCGACTAGAAACGATATCAGTCCCAATCTCCCAGTCGAGTCATCTTGCTCTGTAGAAGTGTGCTGTTTAGCATCTATCTTGTGGCGTAGAATTGCCGACTTAGCCAATCATTGGGCTGGTTAAGATAGCACTCCCCTCACATTCGTTCGCGCTGAGTGGACGGTGAAGCGGCCAGCTCTGGTTGGCTAAGCAGCAGAGTTAGTCCAGCGACCTTTCCGGGGTAACTAACTACATCGCGTGTGCTATCTAAGCCGGGGAAGAGGAAGCTTCCTGATAACGGTATACTCTGACTATGTAGCAGTTGGGGTTCGTTTATCAGTTGTTATATCAGTACATTAAGGCAATGGAAAACCTTGGATATATAAACGTGCCATAACCTTTTCTATTCCCCAGATCCCTAAATCTGTTGAGTTCCGTTAGCCCATTTGCTCCTGAACAAGATGTCCGCGAAGATGAAAGGCGATGCCCCTGTGAGCGATGCAGACGGCAACCCTGATATCTCACCCGGAGAGGAGTTTCTTACCCCAATGCCCAATGCATCTAGCGAGAGGTTGCTCCGCAAGATTGACTGGCAGTAAGTTACACCATCTGGTTTTATTTGCTTCGATTTCTCCGCCATTGATGAAAGAATGGACAGTCTTATGCCGCTCATGATGTTTTCATATATGCTTCAATTCCTGGATAAACAGACCTTGGGACAGTCTGCAATCATGGGAATCATGGAAGACCTCGTACGTTCTGGTCCAACAGTCTACGACTTTTATCAATGTGTCTGTCTATCTTTGCAACATCTGATAAGCTTCATTTCTATAGAACTTAGATGGCAATCATTATTCTTGGGCAGGGAGCATCTTCTACTTCGCTTATCTTGCATTCTCCTACCCCGTTTCAATGCTCATGGTGCGTTTACCAATTGGCAAATTCCTCGCCATCAACGTGTAAGCCCATGCCAATTATATCGCATACCTGATGGGGTTACTAAAATATCGTTGAAGACTTCTCTGGGGCGCCGTCCTGGCCTGTCACGCGGCAACCCACAATGTCGCAGGATTATATGCCACGCGGTTCTTTCTTGGTGCCACTGAGGCTGCGGCCTCTCCTGGCTTCAGGTAAAATCTGCAACCTTAATCCGCATTCATTGTCGCTTACTGAGAGGCAAACTAGTCTGATTACGGGTATGTGGTATACCAGAGAGGAACAGCCCTTAAGACATGGTATTTGGTTCGCAGGAAACTCATTTGCAACGGCATTCGGTGGTCTGGTTGCATACGGAGTAGCGCATATTCACGGAAGCATCGCGGCGTGGAAAGTGAGTCCTCCTATCATGGTACGATTGCGCCGTGAGAACTAAATCCAGGTCAGTGGCTTTTTATAATCTACGGGTTGACCACCGTGGTATTAGCCATCGCTCTGCTTATTTTCCTCCCGGATTCGCCGTTATCTGCCCGTTTTCTGATGGAACACGAGCGCCGGGAAGCTGTCGAACGACTTAAACACAATCAAACCGGCATCAAGAGCGATGTCATCCAGTGGGATCAAGTTTGGCAGGCTCTCACTGACTACCGTATCTGGATTCTGTTCTTCTTCCAAGTTGCAAATAACATCCCAAATGGAGGTTTGACCATGGTAAGTAATAGGCATTCTCAATATTCTCTCGGTCAGTAGTCGAAACTGGCACTAATACGGCGACTTAGTTTGGCACCATTGTTCTGAGCGGGATGGGTTTTTCAACACTGAATACCTACCTTTTACAGATGCCCATGGGCACAGTACATGGGCTGTTCGTTATCGGAAGGTAAAGTCGCCTTCAAGGACGGTTTGTTTAAAGTGCTATTGACAGGAAGTCACTCGTCAGTACCTTCCTTGCCGGTCGATTTCCCAATAGCCGGTGCATCCTCGTCTCAATCTGTACTACGGTAGGGTAGGTCTACAGGGATCCCGGTTTATTGCGCTATTTGAGATCAACTCTGACATTAAGCAATACCAAAGGCTTACCGGGTGCGTTCTTATATATGCATGCGAAAGGCAGGGCCCTCGCCTTTTGGGAATGTTCCTCTTTACCGCATACGCTGCCGGTCTACCAATGACCTTATCCATGGTATCGTCTAATGTGGCCGGATTTACCAAGAAGGCCACCGTTAGTGCAATGATGTTTGTTGCGTACTGTACCGGTAATATTATCGGGCCTTTTCTCTTCTTCAGTCGCGAACAACCTGGGTATAAAGTGAGTCAATGGCTCGATGCATCTGTGAGGCAAAGACTTATCAACGTATAGAGTGGCTTCATCGCGGTCATGGCCTGCTTGTCTGCAGCCACAGTTCTTATCCTGATACTGGGACTTCTTTGGCGCTTGGAGAACGCGAAACGTGATCAGATACACGGGCAGGTCGTGCCGAATCATGCCGTCATTATCAATACAAATGATAACAAGACGTCGGTCATCGTTCCTGAATTAGCAGCTGATATCACCGACACCGACAATCCGAATTTCCGGTATGTCTACTAGCGCTGAGGAGCGCATTCGCGCAAGCATGGCAGAATCGCTACTGCTGCCGGAAAGACGTTGTCAGACATGTGATTTTCAGCACCGTCAATGGGCGAAAGGGGGAAATTGTAAGACCTCATGGCTCTTGTGAGATAGGCAACTGCTCTGTTGTCGTCAGGGCTAGAATAAAGGTGAACTCGATAGGTTCCTGTCAATCTTAACATTTTACGTGTCCCTATTGCATGTTATTGTTCAGTTCCGCCCTAAGTCGGTGGAAGAGTTAGTCGAACCTTCCGATGCATGGCGTGTGAGGACAGCGGAGTATATCAGGTTCCAATCGCGCTTCCAGCTAGTTACTTGTATCTGTAATTGACAAGGTCGGGTTGCTGAATCAATGAGTTATTTCTACATCGTGTAGTTTCCCTCTTTGTCCTTGGCAGGGCCAGATTTACGATCTTACCTTCCGATGAACTTTACGGCTCACATTTCTTCAGCATGCAAAAGAAATGTACCATTCAGCTTGCAAACATTCTCTGTCAAAAAAAGTGCATGCTAAGCATCAGTTATTTATTACAAGTGTAGCGAAATATCCTAGCTGGCCTAGCGACCTCCTATATGTGACGTGACTAATGTATTCTTCACGCACTGTCTGAATTACCCTCCAAAGAACCCACAGTATTGTTCTCTTCCATTGGATTTTCCCAGTCACAGGTTTCATTTACAAAAAAAAAAAGACAAGTAAAATGGGCCACAGAAATAGCAAGGCTTGAAAACCACCAATTGTTCAGCAACATCTGGATGCGGGCAGCAAGCACTAATACTCGTCGAATATGCTTCATGACTCAGCTAAAGCCATTCAGATCATCCAGAAAAATATAGATAAATATTCTGACCGCAATGCCAATTAGGCCTTGATAGCAATAGCAACTGCTGATGGCTGAAGAGAAATGACGACGCTACTACGGTGCATGAGGAGCTGTTCACCCTCCCTCCCTGTAAGCACTCCCAGAGTGAAAAGGACATGGCACCTTGTTGCGACCCACTCTTCAAAAACGTCAAAAAACCAGATGGAGAGGTAGCATTAATCCCAATCGATACTATCGATACTGTATATACCATACCATCCACCATCTGTCAACCCCGGATTAGTTAGATCCAGTGACGACTTCTACTGTCAGATCCTTGGGCCACACAGGTTGGTCAATCCCATTGCCGCGAGTACCAACGTTGTATTTGAGATCAACCTCCTTGCCTGGAAATTGAGCGATTGGCTTGACGACAAGGAAGGTAGTGTTCATGTTCTTTGCCAGCCGGGGCTCGAAAAACCCCGGCTTGAACAATGTTTGTTCGTCATGTTTGCACAAGCTTCGAAGAATCGCAGGAAGCAGATGCTGCATGGCGTGATAGTGACGGAAGGTGATCGAGTCGTGTCTCTTCCACACGTCGTTCCAGATATCTTCGTCATAGGTACCACATGACCGCACAAGCCATTGGGAATAGTAGTTGAGTGCGACCTAGAAATTGAGATTCTGATTAGCGGATCCTGAGGAAGTTCGATGTAGGTAACAGTGACTCGTACATCCACGCCATAACTACCACCCTTTTGTGAGCGTTGAACAAGTGTCTCCAAGACGGCAGCAGAGCCGATAGTGCCAGTGCTAGATCATACCGTTAGCCATAACTGTCTTGAACGAGAACATTTAACGTACCAGTAGTCGGAGTTAGGGAAAACAGGCGTAACAGCCTCATCGTGCCCCATGGCTTGTGCATAGGCTCGCGAAACACCGCAGCACTGTGAAAATGTGTGTTAGATAGGCTCAGCTAAACGGAGAGTTTGAACACAGGTTAGGGTAGTTCCGTACCGCATCACTGATCTGCTGCCAGCCACTGCGATGGGCCCATGGCCCGTACCAACCGTAACAGTTCTCCCGTACGTGGATGATTCCGCGAGAGCGATCCTTGACCAGGTCAAAGATTGCTTGTCGCCCGAACCCAAGTCTATCCATCACTCCTGGACGATACCCGTCCACAACGATATCTGCCTCCCGGATCAAGTCCCGCAACCTGTTCGCGTCCGCTTCATTCTTCAAATGCAGATAGGAATTCCACTTCCCCCAGTTCAAGTCCTGGTGCACGGCCGACATATCTGTCACTTCCGGCGACACCACACGCATGACACTGGCGCCCATTTCGGCAAGCGAACGAGTGATGCAGGGACCTGCAATGACCCGGGTCAGATCAACAACCTTGAGGCCCGCAAGAGGTCTCTTCGGTGATGAAGGAACGGAAGAGTGGTCCGGCCACCAAGCAGGGGGCTGGGCCGATTTCGCATCCTGGAAAACCTCATACAATCCAACATTAGCACATGCGTTGCCTTGTTCCGTGCCAAAGTATTCGTCTGCGGTGTATGCGATGGTTCCCGAGGTTCGAGCCTTCTCGTTCTGGAGCTCGTCCAGCTCGGCGGAATTATGCTGAGCTACAGCATCTCCAATCCTCTTCACCACCGCCTCGTAGGTATCATTTTCTTCGCCGTCTAGGGGGAGACCGAGGCTTCTCAGTGTAGGATCGGGGTTCATGTTTCCATGAAGATGGTAGAATCGATCATCTTTAGTTTTGTAAATGTTGGTAGCAAGGCTGCGATGTAGACTTTTCTGAGAATCGTGCTTATCCTGACTGGGGAACAGCTTTAAGATGTCTGTGGAAAATGGATCCACCGGTACTGGCTTCCCATCCTTCAAGTACCGGGCAATGACAACCGACATGAAGAACAAGCTAGCATGATTACTATAACACGAGTCGAGTGTTCCGGAGATTAGTCGTCGCGCCCTCTGTAGATCCTGTTGGATATGTTTGCCGGGGTTGGGTGGGAACATACGTGTTGATGTTGATTTCCACCGGCTCGATGTTATACTTCTTGACCAACAGATAGTTCAGCATCGTGGCCTCAAAGGCCTTGATGGCTGAGATGCTCTCTGCAAGCCGCCAATTGATCGGGATGATGGGCTTGTCAGAACCCTCGAAATGAATGTGTTTGCTGAGCGACGCCAGTTCACTGGGAAGATCGGGCATCAGAGGATTCTGCAAGATTCCCTCTTCAAAGAGCTTTTTGGACTCCGAAGGAACGGAGTACTCGCTGATGGACGTCATGTTGAGCAGTGAACGAAGGGATAGATGGATGGGTTGGTAGCTTTGCTAGACAAAGAAGCGCCTGGCCGGGAGCATTTAGATGGACGGATTGACGATATAAAGAGGATTCCAGCGTTGATCCACAAACTGTCCTGGAAAGGACCTCAGGCCAGAGTATTCGCGCCCGACCCATCAGACCAGAATAACCAAGGCAAGATGAGCCGAATCCGCTCGCCCGATGGGACGGTTGTTGAATGGAGAGAATGCCGACTGTGAGACTGGATTTGTGTCCCGCATATTAACTGTAGATTTACTTGGAATGGGTCCCTGGGACGAGCGGCTTACCGCTACTCCGTAGGTTTTTTTGGACAGCTGTATGTCGATCGGAATAGGTCATACCAGCGGGCACATTGCGTGTAATGGATCCACTGGGAAAGCTGCCAGAGATACGCTGGACTGTGCTGGAAAGGTAGATGGTGGTTGGAGAAAGGATCGCCACTGTGGGGAGTACATCCGGGCGTTGCGGCCCAGCGCTGACTCAGTGGCGCTGACTCAGTGGCGTCGACTCATTGTACCGTCCTTCAACTAAATAGTTAACTAGATCAATGGTTCATGCGGTCGATCCCTGCATAAAGACTGCAGTAGATGGTAATGCGCCGGTTGGTTGTGCTATGACGAGAGGCATGGCTCCGGGAACATGGGGAAAATGGACGAGGATGAGAATGGTAGCCGAGGGCGACAGCCTACAGACACGCAACGGACCACAGGATAATCACAGTGGTAGGCATATAAATTGCGAACTTGCTGTCGGCAATGATCGCTTCGTCGCCATTGTCTCCTCCATTCTTCCCTTTCTGATTTTGAACCTAGCCACCAAGCCAAGCTACTACCGCCAGCATGCCAGATGTCAAGAGACCCGTGAGGATCGCCAATTGCTCCGGCGCGATGAGTACGGCACCAGTGATGGAAACACCGTCCATCATGCTTTTGAATACAACATTGACTAACACCTCTTGTCTCAGGCGATCCGGGTGTGCACATGTACAATCAGGCCAAGCACGGCCCCGTGGATGTGATTACGGGGGACTATCTCGCCGGTATGTGATGGTCGTGTCAATCGACCATATAGATGCGATTATCTGCGCTTGAAGGTGTTGCTGACCTATTTATGTGCTCACAGAGGTTAATTTGGCCAATCATGCCGTGGAAGTTAGAAATTCAGCAGGCCCCGGCTGGGTGCCAACCGCATGGGATGGGATCCAAAAGACCCTCGAAATTGCTGCGGAGAAACATATTAAGATCGTGATCAATGGAGGCGCCATCAACCCCAGGGGACTCGCCGAGGAAACGCACAAGCTGGTCAAGGAGAAAGGCCTTGACTTGACGGTTGCCTACGTCGATGGAGACAACGTCATTCACAAAGCTCAGCGTATCCTGGAGGACATCAAATCTGGTGCTCTCACCCACCTCGATGGCCACAATGAGAACGTCCATTTGGCGAAGGATGCCCTGGATTTCTTGGATCACCCTGAGACTATGCCGGTGGTTTGCGCGAATGCTTACCTTGGCTACCGTGCGATCAAGGCCGGTCTCGACCAAGGCGCGGATATCATCATTTGCGGGCGTGTTGCTGATGCGTCCCCCGTCATTGCCGCCGCCGCCTGGTGGCATCAGTGGCAGGAGTCCGACCTGGACCAGCTGGCAGGTGCCCTGATCGCAGGCCATCTCATTGAATGCTCCACCTATGTCACGGGCGCAAACTTCTCAGGCGCTTTCCGTTATCCTCCAGAAATCTTTGTCGGGCTTGGGCTTCCCATCGTGGAGATTGCTAGCGGCGGTGACTGCGTCGTGACTAAACATGAGAGTCTCAAAGGCTTCGTCACCCCGGATACCGTCAAATGTCAGCTTCTCTATGAGCTCCAGGGAAACATTTATCTCAACAGCGATGTGAAGGCAGACATTACCCACATTAGGGTTGAAGAGGAGGCGAGTAACAGGGTTCATGTCTCGGGGGTCAGGGGGCACCTCCCTCCCCCAACCACCAAGCTAGCCATCTTCTACGAAGGGGGTTATCAGTGTGAGATGCTGTTCAACGCGACTGGTTATGCAACAGCTCACAAATGGGATATTCACGAGGCCCAAATCCGGGCCAAGCTGGACGACTGGGGCGTCACAAGTCAGCTGGATGTGCTCGACTTCCAGCGAGTGGGTGTCCCCATGGACAACCCGACCTCGCAACTCTGCTCTACTACTTATCTACGACTCTTCGCTCAAGCTAAAGATCCCAAGATTCTCGGCCGGGTGCCAGCCGCGTGGCACTTCTATGGCATGGCACACTTCGCCGGCATGCACTCTACCCTGGATATGCGAACTGCCGTTCCAAAGCCTTTCCTCGGGTTTTTCCCCGCCAAGATCATGCAGTCTGAACTTGAGGAAGCCATCAATGTTTTCAACCCTGATTCGGTCCAAAACCCCAGGCGCACAGTTGTTGGTCCACCTAAGGCAACTGAACCTTTGAAGGGTAGAGATAATTATGATGCGTCGGATGCGACGGCACTCGCTACCTTTGGTGATACTGTCAATAGACCACTCGGTGATATTGCTCTTGGACGGTCGGGCGACAAGGGTGGGAATATCAATCTTGGCTTATATGTACAAACGGATGAGCAGTGGAAGTGGTTCCGCTCCTTCATGACTCGAGCCAAGATGCAAGAGTTGATGGGTACAGATTGGCAGGATTGGTATTTCATCGAACGTGTGGAGATGCCAGAAATCCGTGCCGTGCACTTCGTCATTTACGGCCCACTGGGCAGAGGCGTGAGCAGCTCAAAGCTACTGGACGCGCTTGGAAAGGGATTCGGGGAGTTCATCCGTGCGGTTCATATTCCTATTCCTACAAAGTTTCTCTGAACATGCCACGCACTTGAGCCTAGCAGTGTTGTTATCACTAGGCTACGAACGTGATGTCCAGCTTCGAGTATGGACTAAATATATTGAATATACATTGTGTTTCTAATAATCCTAAGACGCTGCCGTGTAAGAATTGGTCTGTGGGGATAAGTCTACTACAACTTTCCTCTCCAAGTTTCACATATTCGGGGAGCCCAATATTCATCTGGCGGATTCTGTCCTTTCTCCTGCGGAGGGCGAACCATCTTGGCTTGAAACTTCAGCGAGAGCTTCTCGTGTACATAGACGCGAGAGCTGGCAATATATGCTTGGCCAAAGTTGAGTAGGATAGACATTGCAGCTCCATATGCCGCCTTGTCAAGCTCTGCACCCTCGAATTTCACAAGCGGTCACTGGCAAGTTCCAATGTTGCTCTTTTCCAAGTTTGATTTGGCAACGGCTTCTTGTACGGCCTTTGCAGCGGCGACAGATTCACATAGAAGACGCAAGCGCTTGGCCACAGTGCCTCTCCAATCCACCGAGGCAATTAATTTCCCCGAGCTGGAAGCCGGCTATATGTATCCGCTTTGCGATGACTCGCCTTTGATGTCTTTTGTTTTGCCGGCCATCTGTCATAGAAATTTGGCTTATCTCAGGGACTCCTCTGCACCCGTTGTTAGGGTACAGATTCCCCGAGAGATCGTTGCTCTTCCTCCATGACTCACTGTAAGTGCGGACTGGGCGGCCCATACTGCGCGCCTCCAGATCTGCCAGGTCCTCGTGGTGTTGTTCGTAGAGATTCACCAGGCGGTAACTATATTGTGCTCGATGGAATCAGCCGAGGCCGAACCACACTAGGAACGCTGCTACTACAGCTTTAACAACAAGGACGACATACTCCTCTTCCGCCTAATATACGTTGATGGTAATCTCCTGAGCCGCCCTGTTGATAACATGCAATGTCCACCTGATTTTACTGGGTACGAACTGATCCTTAATGTAGAGACGCGTCTGAGTCTGGTTTTTGGATGCCATTTTGTCTTGAGGGGTGTGCAAATGCGCCGCCGGCCATGGTGTACCCATTTAAATAGCCCTGCGGTTTTCGTTGTCTACGACATGGAACAATTTAAACCGGACCTCCCTTGAATTATTCGCATTCTACTGCTAGCCTACTCCACGGAATCGCTTAGCATTACATCTGCACGGTCTGGCAGAGCCATTTCTCGTATATATCCCGCTGCTTGGTCCGCTTCTCATTCATCAGAAATTCCAATATGAGATGATCGTGTGCCTCTCCCGGTACAACATAGAATTCCACGTCTTCGTGAGTGCCGCTCAGCTGTGCAGCGAATTCTTGAATATCGTCGACAAACAGCTCATCAGCCCCTGCTATGACCAAGACCTTGTTCGCCGGGAGACCCAGCCACCAATCTTTGGGGGCCTTGAGGGGCTCCTGGTATGGGTCCGAGGGTGCAGACCCTTGGAACATTGCAGCCCAGCTTTCCAGTGCCGGAACAGCCAGTACATCGCGGTATCTGTTAGTCTGCATCGACTCGGCCGAGGTGTCAAATGTCACCCAGGGTGAGAGCAATGCCACACCACTGATTTTCCCGGGAAGATGTACCGGCTCCACTCGAGGATGTGGGTGAAGGATGTGGGAGAGAAGAGCCAGGGCCAGGTTCCCCCCCGCAGAGTCGCCGGCCAAATACAACTATGAGAATTAGCACTGGTCTCGCTGGCACGAAAGCATAACTAACTTGCTCGGGTCTCTTGTTGAGGACTTTGAGAGCGTATTGTAGCAGTGCTGATGCTTGTTGCAGCTGCCGGGGGTAGGGCGCTTGTAGACTGACATCTGTAGATAAAGTGTGAACCAACGCGTGTTCTGTTAAAGCAGGGAGCGAGAGCAGGAGCTTTACCATATGATAAAAAGAGGACAGCAAGTTTGCCACCCTGTTGCTCCACGGTACGAAGACACTCATGTATGAGATGAAAGTGGCCCTTTACGGCGTACATGAGGTATCCGCCACCTAACGATCATATCAGCCACCGTTTCTCTTCTGCTTGAATCCGTGTCCGGATTACCATGGAAGAAGAGAAGGACTTTCTCCGCAGCGGGACTCCCAAACCAATGTGCTCGAGTGCCGTCAGGGAGTATAACCGTTTTTGCATCCAGCCCCTGAGACTCCATAAACGTTTCATACAGCTCGTCAGTTGTCGGGGAGGTGGCCCTTGCTCAAGTCAATCTCCAACTTTCGAATTAGGGAAGGTGAGAGCATACACAAGTGCCTTGGGAGAAAAGCTCGAGGTATATGCATGCGAAATTGCGAATGAAAGGTGACTCGAGAAGGACGGCGGCCCCTTTGATCGTTGGAACGGAATCACGAATAAAGAAGAGATACTCAAGCAGACTACATCGGCTTTCAGTCTAATTGCGAGCGTGAGTTATGGTTTCATTGGGGTTTTAGTTACGGGTTTTCAACACTGCAACCCCAACTCCGAGCCACTCGAGGGCGGATAATGTGGTTGATTGCGACGCCATGGAAATTTGGAATAGAGGTAAGACTCGTGTCGGTGGCACTCAATCTTGTTATATGATTAAATATGATACGTATAGCTAACTAAAGCACGTGGCATCCTCAACCGTCTAATTCCGAGCTGCCTAGGACGCCAGAAAAGGGTGCGGTGTCACTATACTTCCCCGCAAATTCCCCATAGTGATCTCTGTCAGCGCTGACTCGCCAGTCTATAACCAAGTTAGTGCCAATGTTAATTCCACGAACAATCCCGATCCGGTGCCCATGTCGATATCATTATGTTGTAGACTTCGGCAGCAGCTGTGAAACTCATGTTCCATAGAATAGTTTAGGCTCGAGACCTGAACTAACTGCAAATTGTTCATTGGCATTCACATCATCGTCAGTCTGACTATAACCTTTAGTCACCCACACCCAGCTTTCTGCATCCCGGGGCAAAGTTATGTAGGGGTATTCTAGAGCAAGAGAGCCAATTACCCTAAAGTTACCCCCATCTTGCGCGTTAATTTGCTCTGAGCTAAGTCACCGAATATCCTCGGACATCGTCCAAGGTTTTCAGCGAACTTCAAACGGTGAAGCAACTGCATAGCGAGCATCTTATATACGGGGCTCGATCAGGTATAAGGATATGAGTTGAATTGCATTCCTTGATTATAAACGTCATTGTTACCAACTCTATCCAAGTGTTGTTCCAGAAGAACGTGGAGTATTTCTGGTGGTGTACTAATTAGACCAGCGCAACCCAGCTTTGGTTTCACCATACCAGCTAAGCACCAATTATGAGTTCCGGTTTGACTCCAGGCGCCTAGACGCATTGGTGATTGAGGGGTATATCTAGAAGTAAATGCTATTATATGAGACAGATTTGGAGAACACAGAGAGAAAGTGCCAATTTTGGACCGATTGCAGCTAAGTAGGTTTTAATAATCAGAGTCGAGATACTTTCGAAGCTCAGATGACCAAAGCCTAAGAAGATACTGGCATATATACTCCAGTCTGATCGAAAGATATTGCTAGTATATATAGCGGTATCACTTCCGGAGAATTCGCTCGTAAAGCACACTAGGAGCGGGTTCTGACACGGTATCTACTAAGTAGACTCATAATTATCATGCCGGGATGGTACCACTGCGAAGAGTTAACAACATTATATAGACATCTTTGTAAAACTGATTAATGACTGCCTTATGACTCTGAAGCAAGCTGTTGTCTATTAGAGTAGGCGGTAGGGTATGGCACGCGGGAAGGCTTGGTGTGGCGGTAAAGCCTCACTTACGACGCTATTGGACAACTGACTATTTAGTTAAGGTTAGTTCATTAACTGTGGTTTCCTTGGCACTGAGTCAGTGTCTTCACAACAGTCAGGTAGTTAACTAATAGTTAACAGATGCACTCAGCCCGCAAGTCTCCTATGACTAAAGCGAAGTCTCGGCACCGACGCATAAGTGAGTGATGTTTATGGCGAGTGTGCTGCAGGAAATTTCCCGAAGCCGGGACTGACAATGCACCTGCACACCTAATGATCGTCGTGTTTCATGAGTGGAGTCTTATACCCTTCCTCCAATAGGGTTTGAACCTTTTAAGTCGAATTTGGCGGCGGATATTGATTGTTGGATATCTATACTCACAATACTTGACGAACTGTCAATATGAAGGATTCAACCCGAGCCGGCTCTGCCGAAAACAACCTGACTCGCTTCTAGCTCTCCACATCTGCAAAGTATGTAGCGCGGATTTGTTTCAAACTGGGCCAAGTAATTTTTCAACTGTCCAGACCAGCTTATCCATTTGTCCGAAGAAGTTGATGATCATGCAACGGCGACTGACATCTATAAAAGCTCGATTCACCTGCTTGTAACTGAAATTGCAGTACTAATCTCAAACCTTCTTCTGCAAGCATCATTTTTCTACCCAACCGGCTCACCAAATGAGTTACTTCAACCATGACGACGTCAAACTCTTCTATATCCTCGATGGCCCGAAAAATGGTCCCACTGTTCTCTGCTTGCACGGCTGGGGCTGCGACCTACATGACTGGAACTTCCAGATAGAATATCTGCATCAGCTGGGATTCCAGACCGTGGCTATTGACCACAGAGGCCATGGTCGATCTTCGATCCCTTCAGACCTGCAAACTCTCAGACCAGAAACATTTGCGGACGATGCGGTGTCTCTGCTCAATCACTTAGGAATATCCCAATGTGTGGTCATGGGCCACTCAATGGGCACCGTTATTGCCTCGGCCCTGGCAATCAAAAACCCCGAACGCGTGAAGGCTCTCATTCTGTCGGATCCTGTCTACAATCTTCCCAGAGAAAAAGTCACCGCACTCACTCACATTGATGGTTCTGACGCCTCAGTACGAGCTGCTGAAATGTTCAAACAAACGTTCTACACTCCCGACACCCCACATTGGTTAACGTCATGGCATACGCGGCGAGTACTGGGAACCCCACCTGCCGTGGTCTCTCACACATTAAAAGGGATATTTCGCATGGATGATAGCCTAGGGGTTAAGGAAAATGCTCTTGAAGCATTCAAGAAACGGAAAGTGCCTCGTCTAGTCATTTGCGCATCGGAATCTGCCGCCACCGTCGATCGCGCTCTACCAGTTATGGAAGGGGACCAAATCATTATTATGAAGGACAGTAGCCACTGGCCGCATCATCAAGAAGCAGTGACTTTCAACGAGGAAGTTGGTAAATGGCTGGTTCAATTGGGACTGGTGTCAGGGTGACATGCGGACGAATGTAGGTGTGCTTTGAACTTACACCGGTCAAGTAAAGTGTGAAAACTGAAATAATCCTTCTCTCAGTTTGAGCCCTCCAAGGTCAATACAATGTCAGACAATCAATCTCCCCGCAAAGCAATTGTATCCTTCTTTTCACACGTCTATCTCTTCGGAACTTTTGTAAGTCCTCATGATAATTTTGCGTGTTGGCCCTGCCTCTAACCCATTCGCGACCCATAGTTTGTCATCTTTCCGCTTGACCTTGCCTTCAATTCTATCTCTGACTGACCGTCTTGCTTTGTTGTGGTGGGTGGTTTTCTGGTGTAGAAGATGTGATGAGAAGTAGAGGTTGGCATCGTATTGTCCCATGCAGTACCTTTATAGCTACTTCAACTCAATTCAAATCAGTTCAATTCAAGTCATATTCTCATACCCGTTCGGGCCCACCTAGCAAGGTGCTAGATATACAGATGCTTACCGTCTGAAGCAAGAAATGTCCTTGAACGCCACCCCAACATCCCCTCAAAACTCGGTGTAAACACATAAAGAATGTGTGGCTATCTGAGACCTGCAATCTTACATTAAATTCCCGCTTGACTTTAATATGGTGCTTGGAGATGCCGACTGGCTTAGGAATAACGTAACTCCACTGGGCAAGCAAGTCAGTATGTCCCCGTTCTCAAGTTTATTTCTCTCCGAGATAAGGTTGTCTGATGCGTGCCAGAGTTCTGGGCTCCATGGTACCCAGAAACGGAGGATCTGCCAAATGCTTAGAGTTTTCTCAGCGCAAAGGCACCCTTCCAAAAGTGCATCCGAGAGAGGTTCAGCTCGGAGATATCAACGTGATCATCGACCTGATTTTAGGCTGGCCAGGTACAGGATGAGAGGATGGCAGTTCAGATTTATTAGTTATTAGGGTTTAACAATCCCATGGCCAGCGTATCCGCCCGGAGGAAAGTTGGGCTTGTCATCCAAGTTTGTCTTCACTGCGCTAAGGGGTCTCATTTAGTTTTCACATCTTTTATGCGTTGAATGAGCTTCATAAACAGCATTGGGCTCGGGTCGGTATCGGCATTGGCTAAGCGAATGAGTAAAGCTATCCTTCCATAGTTCCACCAAACCTAAGGATGATCCATTGCTCATTGTGCTAGTCTGGTCGAATGGAAGAAAGGGTATAGGAGGTAGTTCAAAGCTTGAATAACAGTGTTAATAAGTAGGAGTCTGGCTTAAAGAGGTCAATTACTCTTATACTAATGAGCATCTATCAGAAATCTCTATTGTTTTCTGAGCAACTAACGGCCCAGCTGGATCACTCCATTTTGCCCTAGAGCGATACCTTCACGATTTCGCGTCGGGTAAACACTGGCCGTGTAAAGCTAAAGATACCCTCTTGTTTGAATTTCGAATAAGCCAATAGAATTTCCTCCCTAGGGTTGTAATGGGGCTCTCTATTCTAGCCCCACAGGCTGATGCAGCGCTGAGTCAGTGCTTTTCTGATGCTGTGTCTCCAACGGCACTGACTCAGCTCTCATGGGAATCGTAACGTAACTACGACCTACTTGTTTGACTAAATTATGTGCATAACTATGTGGCAAAATTAGGCTAGACGTATTTCGCATGTTGGCTTTGCAGAACTCGGCCATGAAAGAAAACCAAGTAATGACAAGGATATGTTCAGAGTAGGTTGATTTGTGCAAATCAGCTACTCAATAATTATATAATCCTATAAAGTCCTCTCTAAAGACAGACTCCTGCGTAGCACTACTGACACCATGCTCAATCACCCAGACTTCTTGGCCGTACATTGGTTCTGCTGTGCATCACATGTAGATAATTCATAGCTTCTGATCACAATTGTTCAATGCACAAATAAAAGCTATAATGCGGTAGAATTGAACATAAGTGATTGGGTAATCCTAGATACCCCGATCCGCCACTGCCGTCATTTTATCTCCAATATCCTTTGCGTTATAGGTGCTGAACAAATTTCCAAAGACCGAGGAACCATCGTCCTGTTCGCGAATATAATATGCAAGATCGGCTTTGGGGTTCATCTCGTGCTGGCTGAACCCGTTTCCCAGATATGCAAACCTATTCTTTGAAGCATACGTGACGTGGAAATCATCGTATCGTGGCTTTGCCAAGGTTTCCATGTAGTGGAGGGTGCTTCCAGGCCAAAGAGCAGTGATCTTCCCTGTCTGGGGGTTCTTGTACCAAGACTGGCAGTTGGTGTTCCACACGGTCTTTTGCATGAACCGATCCTTCTGTTCCATAAAGTCGTCGACCGCGTCTATCTTGGCATCAAAGGCCTTGATGTCTTCTTTTTGCCAGCGGTTCAGGAACTCTGCAAAGTAGGAGCCCTGTAACTCAATGCTGAAGATGATAGGGCCATTACCGATCGGGCAATTTGGACCTAAGAACATAAAGTAGTTTGGAAACCCAGACGCAGCTAAGCCAAGATAACTTCGAGGCTCGTCCTTCCACTCGGTCTGGAGATTTCTCCCATCGCGGCCAATAACTGGAAAGCGAGGCCTGAAGGTCGTGTCGAATCCTGTGGCGCAAATGAGCACATCGAGATCAGTCTCTACCCCATTGTCTGTCACGCAGCTAGTCGGCGTGACCTTAGTAATGTTGGCATAGATAGGGGTAACGTTAGGAAGTGTCAAGCTTTCTAAATAGTTTACGCCAGGCTATGGGTTCATTGTTAGCTATCTCTGGGGAGTTGCTGCCAAGGGCTGGTGGCCCACTCACAGTCAGGCGACGGCAACCGAGAGCAAAGTCGGGAATCAATTTGCTCGCCAATTCGTCATTGTTGATCTTCTTTATCATCTGCTCCCTCATGTAGGCTGCGGTCTGGATTTGGGTTTCCGACCCCTGAAGCATAAGTGGAAAGCCAGCCCCCATGGCCCTTTCGGTCGCTTTGCGCATCTCAAGCAGAACGCCTGGCTGCTCCTTGAAGGTCTTCTTCTCCTCTTCTGAATACTCGCGCGGCTCCATACCAAGGGTGGGACTCACCCAGGTTGGCGCCCGGATGAAGGTGGTGACATGTTTAGCGACCTTCTGAACTTGCGGCAGAATTTGGATACCGGACGAACTTTGCGCATGTTAATTCGGGGGTGGATGAAAATCAACTTGAAGAAGAAGTCTTGCTTACCCGTTTCCAATGAGTCCAACTCGCTTCCCAATCAGATCGATCGACTCGTCCCAAGCAGCACTATGCAACAACGTGCCCTTAAAGGACTGGAGGCCTGGGATGGGTGGCCAACGCCAGGCATTGAGGATTCCGGCGGCGTTGATCACAAAGTCGCAGCGCTGCTCGAAGATGGACCTGTTTTGTTTGCGAACTTGCACAACCCATTCACCTGGATCCTCTTCCCAGTGAGCCCCGATGACTTCATGCCGAAGACTGATATAACCGCGAAGGTCATACTTGTCAAGAAAATTGTTGAAGTAGGTGAAGATCTCGCGAGACGAGGCATAGTTGGCGGACCAGTCTGTCTTGGGCTCGAAGGAATAGGTGTAATTGTGGCTGCCATATACTCCATGTCAGCGAACTTCCATTCTATTGTTCTAGGACACCCCAATTTAAGACTCACGCAGGCACATCACAGGCACACCCAGGGTACCGATTCTCAAACCAGGTTCCCCCAATGTCCGAGTTCTTTTCATAGATATCCAACACGACATCAGTAAAGCTGTACTTGAGCTTATAGGCCATATAGATTCCCGAAGCGCCCGCTCCGATAACAATCACCCGCATTTTCCGATTCGCATGAATGGGGCTTTCACGGCACTTGGGCTGGTCAGCCCCGTTGGAAGTGTCATTCTTGTGGCTAATGGTCATAATGGGAATGTTTTGATTTCTGTGCTTAGGAGGGTGAGGTGAAGGGCCTTGCAAGCCTAAGATATATATATTCATTTCTCCGGCAACTACTGATCACGGTGCCTTCTTGTGCACCCGGCAACTTAGGTATCACAGTTCTGAAGCGACCTTGCCATTGTCAGCCAATCGTTATCTGGCCACTCGCTAGTTGTCTAGCTGTAGTATAGCTCGCTCCATATCTGTCAGGTCGGCTTGAATCTTGGAGCGAGTCAGCAAGTCAGCAGGTCAGTAAGTCAGCGAGGCAGCGCTGACTCGCTCTCCGAGTCACACCCGCTAAGTACAGCAAAATCCGGGGCTAAAATCCGGGGAAGATGGATCGTTTTGAGTGTGCATGACTGTAATTGATCGGTCTTTTCCTCCTATCAGAAGTTGGAAAATAGAATTCATCTCCGAATTGCTGGATCCCTTCGAGTACTTTAGTGTGGGGGGCTACTACCTATGCTCCATTCCCCCCCGCATTCCCCTAACGAATGAACAGTTTATATCATGTAAAATTAGAAACATAAGTCTACTTTCCTATTATCATAAAACCCTAATCGATTATGAGATTCTCTGATTTTATAGTTAGAGAGTGATAGATTACATAATCTGTCTTCATCTTTGGTGCACGATTTGGGCTGACTAATCGGCACCCTCCACCTCGGCCTTCCCTTTCCTTTCCTTCCGCTTGAATTCCATACAGAGAAGAGAGGGATGAGGGAGAAGCATTCTGGACAAACAAATCAGAAAGGGATTCTAAGTGCCCACTTCATGAGTCAACCTCCCTCCTAAAAAGAGAAAATGAGAAGAATGTCGCCTTCCCTGACGGGGTCTCCCGCAAGTGAAGAACAGACCCCCAAGAGCTCCTCAGAGAAAAAGCGCCTCCGCGATAGACGAGCCCAGCGAACACTGAGAGAGCGGCGTGAGCGCCAGTTGAAGCTCCTGCAGGAGGAAGTGGCCGAATTTCGCCGCCTGCACAATTCAGATAACAACCGCCGCTTGACTACGCGGGTGCAGAGACTGGAGGGGGAGAACGAGACCCTCCGGCGTCGTCATGAACAACTCCAGAGCCTTCTAGACTCGTGGAAGTCACCTCGAAATGAGTCGCCTGTGCATCAGCTCCGTAATAGCCCTATTTTGACCACGCCGGCTACAGCCTATCCCCAAGAGGATCCAATTTCATCATTTCACCCTGTCGACCCGGCACTGGCTGCCGCGTCCAGCTTGCTTCTGAATGCCCCCTCGACCAGCCAGTCCACAGGACACGCGCTGCTACCCATCGTTAACCCGTCCCTGACAGCGACGGTCATGGCCCAGTCGGGAAAGTCGTCAATCCCCGTCACTCAACTTGTGGCGAAGAGTCCCGAAACTCCGGTATCCAACTCTTCCGAGCTTCCCGCTGCCAGTTCCGGAGGCCCGCGTTCTGCGGAGGACATGCCACTTAGCCTTCAGGTGCCTCCACCCCTGATTCCCGCCTGGATGCTCACCCCTTCAGACGATGATCCTCAATCTACCATTAGCATGTCGACTTCCCCATGGTTGTTACGTCCAGATCTCATTGCCGAGTGCCCTGATCTTCCTGCCCCACTCGACCTGCTGCATGGCTCACGTCGTAACTTTCTCGCCAACGGCATTCATCAATCTCTTCGCCTACGATACTGCCGTGATCCGGAGGTACTCGCGATGGGTTGGCTACTATATGTCTATGCAAAGTGGCGTGTAGCACCGAGTGCTAGGGCGTACGCCGTGATTCCGCCATGTATGAGACCAGTCATGGGTCAACTCCAGAAAGCCCATCCGAGTTGCCTAGATCAGATCATCTGGCCCCAGCTCCGGCTTAACATTATGGACCGCTGTCCTAAGGAGAAATTACTCGACGTAATGAACCTTCTATCCTGCTGCCTCAAGGTCCGCTGGAAATGGGGTGAGAGCATCCTGGAGCGCGACGATAACGATGACCTACAAATCCGTCCCAGCTTCTTTGACACCTTCAAGGTTGCAGAGGGTTGGGGTCTCACCTCGGAGTTTAGCGAAACCCATCCCGACCTGGTGGACGGCATAGAACCGTCACAAATGCTATACATACCAACTTGAAGCGGGTATCCGGCAAGAGGTACTCTATTCGGTGTATTAAAATAATAACTATAAGATTGTTATTACGCTTCTTGGGGCGCATATGACTCTAGTCCTCCAGGCTCATCTGGTAACTTAGGACGGCAGGACGGCGGGGACCCCTCTGGCTTCAGCACAGGGAGGGCGTGGATTCTATGGGTTTTGAATACATGGAAAAGGAACTATGCAAATCTAAGCCCGCGCAGAACCAAGGCAAAGAAAGCGACAGGTCCCCCAGCGCCCACGGAAGTGAGGTAATGAATGTTCCCGCAAGCAGATTGCTGATGCAACTATCGAGGTCGGTTGCCAGAGTATTGATCGACAAGCGTGTCACTCCTACTATTTGGATACCTTGTTCCACACCCTTGATCTGGGGCTAATCATCCCTGAAATTAAGCCCTTGCCCGACAACGACCATGTGAAGCGTGCCGACCCTCTGAATCTCCGCCGACACCTTGTCCTATCAGCCAGACTCTGCATTTACAATCTGCCTCCCTCCAAAATCGCCGTCAGCATGGCCCTCTCTATTTCTGCCAGAACTTCGGTGGAGCACTGTGGCTTCTCCCAGTACTACTATGTCTACGTATCCTGCGATACGACATCAAAAGTTGCCCCTAAAATGCTGTCTGAATAGAGTGTGGGCCGCCGGTAAATGTGTCCAGAAAGTAATTGCAGACGACAGCTCAGTGCTGGCTCGCATTGCGGCATTAGGCTTCACCGAGCCTGATCCACTGGGGTTGGGCCGCTGCATATGCAGCGGATTAACCAGTTCATTTACTCCTTATGGAAAGTTAGAATTCGGTGGAGCCGGGCATCCAATACTCAAATTATAAACTCGTGAAATGATAAACCTAAACTGCATTGACCATTATCAATAGGACATAGTTGGACCATTCTAGGTCAAAAAGGGAAGCCCAGCCAAGCAATGAACAAGAGAACGTAGAACACAAGGAAGGATACCGAATAAAAAATTGCTACCAGAGAAAGAAATCGCACATTCGACCAGAAACCTACGCATTGGCAAAATACCACCAGTACGCACCCAACAGCTTGCTTCCTTGAATATAATTGTCCCTGTCCAGCTTCTCATCCGGACCATGAGCACCATCGTCCGACCTGCCAACGGGAAGCAGCATGATACTTTTATCGGGACCCAAGGCATTCTGTATATCCAGCGTTACGCCGATACTATAGTAATGTAGCCATTAGTGATACTGATCTGAGTGTAGCAAAGGAGGGGAAGCAGAAAGCAAAAAAGTAGGTAGGGAACAAAACACCAACCTTCCACCTTCGCGAGTCAGATCTGGCTTAGTGTTATATACTCTGTTTGTTGCTGCTGTTCCCGCTGCGAAATTTGAGTCCTCGGTATTTCCGACCCAGTACGGTGCAGATTCACCAAATTCTTTCACTTCACACGTATTCTTACTATGTAGCTTCTTAAACTCCTGCTCTAGGTAGTGCACCACCAGGGCCGTGACCGCTTTACCGTCCATGGTTGGCACCGTCCGGATGGAGAACTTCCCAGTCACCTTAGGGTAGATGGCTGTGGTCTGATTTGGGCTGGGATCTGCACCGTTGATACCATGGATCGTGAGAGAGGGGTATCTCCATCGGTGCATTAAAGTGTCCTTGGCGGTGGCGTATATAGCTGCCTCGCTGCGTATAGTGTTACTGAATTCATCCATGTCGAAGTCAATGTTTTCGTATTGGGCGATCTCATCCGGTGTCACGTCATCGACCAGCCCGTTGATTCCGGGGATCAGGATGTTGCCATTCGAGTCGGCTAGCTTGGACAGCATAATCACGAGTTCGGTCATTGGCTCGTGGACCGTCCCGCCATATATACCGCTATGGAGGGGCACCGGCGGCTCATGTCCCGGCAAGGGCTTCTGGGCGATTGTTATGGTGAAATAGTTGATGCCTCGAAGGCCATAAGTGACGCAAGGCTTTCTGGTAGTAAGCCAGTAGTTGTCGGAGATGCACGCTGCGTCAACGTTGGTGAATATGTCCTTGTGTTCCTGCGCGGATTCTGAGAAGCCAATCGAGCCAGACTCCTCCATTCCTTCAAAGCAAAAGAGCAGATTCACTGGGACGTCGACTCCCGCTTGTTGGTAGGCCTCAAGGGCATTCAGCCAGGCGAGCACAGGACCCTTGTCATCAGTTGACCCACGCCCATATAGTTTTCCATCTACCTCTGTGAGCTCCCAGGCGGGATGAGTCCACCCGTCGCCCTCTGGTTGGACGTCGTAATGACCGTAGATAAGAACGGTTCTCTTCTTAGGGTCGGGCGTAGCTGGGTAGTTGGCAACAACGACGTCGGGTAGCTTGAGAACCGGGTCTGTGTCCGGCTGGTTTCCTAGTGACCACGGTTGAACATTTGCTCCTAAACCTCTAAGTTGACCTTCCAGGAAGTCTGTCATCTAGACACGGTGGTGGACGGGAGTTAGTAGGCTATAACACACCACAAAAAGTGTTCTTGAGAGTGAAACAAACGTACATTATCAACTTTTGTGCGTCCTTCAGTGGTCAGGTCAGAGGAAACCGATTGAATTTCGACCGCCTTTGCGAGCCCTGATCCACCTTGGTTAGGACTGACTGACAGAATTATACATGTGCAGAAGAACCCACTGTCTGTGATGAAGTGTTGGGATAGTTGATCGATCCTAGAGAAAGCACAAGGCAGTTGTTAGCCCCTGATAACCCGCCGGCACCGATCTTTAAGCCTTCCTATACATACTTCGTAAAGACCTGATCCAACGCATCAGATGCCATGGCTGGATAGTAGCTGAATGATTTTGCGCCTTGCTTGTATAGAGGAGTGTATTATATTGAGAGACAAAGAAATGGAGCAACCTTATGTTCTACGAGGAGCCGCAGAGTGCAGTTGAGAGTTAAATAACCTTTCAGGTACTTCTCGACTAAGTTGGGTCTCGGTCAGCTGCGTCAATGCCACAAATTCGACATATGTGGCCCAGAAGGGACGAGTGGTTCGTAGATGGCGAAACGATGATGCTTATACCGCGGTCATAACTGAGATCGTCTAACCAAATTTATAAATTGAGGGGTAGAGCATCACGGTAAGGCGCCCTACTCTGAAGTCTATTTTTCTCGAGCATTGCCTTGTTTTAACCAAAAACCAAGATGTTTTAAAGGTTACAGTTTGCGATGATGTGGCGGCCTTTATGCTGAGGGAACCGCACGGAGATTTCACACGTGAGGTGTGATTATATGGGCTGCAGATGTCATTACTACCATGGATGTCATCTTAATCAAGGTCTTCTTAACATGTGATGGCATATATATTCTGTTTCGCTAAGAGTCCCCTCAAGTTACTTATTCGCTAGTGACGCAAGCGGATGCTGAAAGACAGGATGGAGAAAAGGAATATATAAGCAGAAATAGCAACTTTCTTCTGTGTGTCTGAAAAGGTAGTGGTTGTACCAGCGATAGTGGTAGGCTCAGTAGACCTGTGCACATCCAGGTAGGAAGAATATTATCACCAATTGTTCGACAAGTCTCTAGTTGTTGTATTGAGCTATTGTCAATTCTCACAGTTGCAGTATCACCATGCTAGCAAAGCAAGTTCAAAGGGGGGTTGTTGCAAATTGTAGGAGTCTCAACCCAAGTAAACAAGAAAGCCTCATGTACTCAATAAATCTTGTAGATTGCCAGGTATAACTTACCGTGTTTCATTAAGATTAGCCACAGTCAATGATTGTACAAACGCCAATACAGGCACAGTGAATGATTGCTTTGTTCGAGGACATCTGCTAACTAGGTTGATGTCCCGTATACGGCCCACCCTGTTGACGTATATCGATGCAGGAAGCGGAGCCATCAGTGCCATCGATGCCAGGACGGTGCACCCAATTAAAATACGCATACGATACCCGAATGTAGGTCTAATACTGGCATATATAGATAATTGCGTCGTGGAAATTGTTCAATGCCGGCCCCAAAAATGCACAGATAAACAAGCTTTTTCCAGACAGCCATAAGTATATATTGGTGGGAAGGCTAAACAAATAGCATGGTATAGATTGGAGTGGCAAGCGTTACACTCTATAATGATTGTTGGCTGCAAGCGGACGGGAAGGCTAACCAAACTGCGGGGTATAAAATTGGAGTGGCCAGAGTTGCATTCTGTATCCATTATTGGCTGCAAGCGGCAAGCGGAAGTAAATCGTATTTAAGCATTGGAGTCTAAAAGAATCTAGATGGTATAACGGACAAAGGCTATGTTGAACAGATGATATCACGTTTATTTTCACTTCTGGGAAAGGAAATCACATGTGAAATGTCCTTGGTCCAGACATCGGCATTCCGATCTCATTAACGGTCGAGGCCATCGTCCAGCGTCACTATGTCGGTTCTATAGGGCTCATATGACCCCCGGAATCAGTCGTATGACTTCGTATTGTCTAGTCTTGTGCATCATGACTTCGGGAAGTATGGAGGCGCTGTGTCCTGATGGAGAGAGCTGATGTATAAAAAGCGCATCCAACAACTGCTTATGTCTGAAGTATTCCTCAACCCTTCTTACCAGCTAGCCTATCCTGAACTCCCCGTTTGTGTACCCGACTTTTCTACATACCAAATATTCTAAATCGTCATGCCGAAATACAGCCCTATTGTGCAAGAGCTCCGCGACGAGCTGCTCTGGGAAGTAGATGACCTCGACCAGGCGGTCAAAAATGCTCGTAAATGGGATATCCCCGAGCTGGACAAGTACGGCATCATCTCAGCACGAGGATTTCTTGACTTTGCCGACTGGCTTATCCGAGGTTGGGTTCCTACAGAGTCGACCAAAGGCCGGGACATCTACTACATCCTTTGTGTTTTCTACTTTGTCCTTTCCCAGGAGCCATTGGGCGGTCGCCAGACCAAAATCCATCCGCTCAGTATCAATAAGCCGCTGAAACCCCTGTCAGACTGGGTGGTCCGATTCGCCAAGGAAATCGGCTCTAGTATGGACAAGCCTTCGTCCATCAACGAGGCTGCAATAACGAGCTTTCGGAACTCTCCTCTCTTCCGTGTCTTTGAATCTGAGGGTGACTCCAAAAACTGGACCTCGTTCAATAAGTTCTTTTATCGAAAGCTTGACAGCCCACGTGAAATCGACAGTCCAGATGACGATCACATTGTGACCTTCCCTGCTGATTCCACTTTCGCTGGCGCATATGCCATCAGCGATGATTCGGAAGTGGTCTTGAAAAAGAAAGAGCACAGGATTGTCAAGGACGAGGTTATTCTGAAGAATGTCCCGTGGAAAGTAAAAGATCTTCTGGGTAAATATGGCGACCAGAACGTTCCTGGGGATGATTCTCAAACCTACGGAGACCTTTTCAAAGATGGACTTTGGACTCATGTCTTCTTGAATTCATTCGACTACCATCGCCAGCATGCACCAGTCTCGGGGACTGTGGAAGTAATTGACGTCATTCAAGGAGCGGCCTACCTCGAGGTCTTGGTGAAGACCGATGATCAGGTTGGCCACAACTATTTAGAGCTCTCCCGCAACATCGGGGAACAACCAAAAGATCCCTCTGGTTTCCACACACTCGATGCTCCGGATAGTCCAGGCTATCAGTTCCTTCAGACACGAGGAGTGGTAATTATTAACAATGAAAACTTGGGCAGAGTTGTTGTGCTGCCCATTGGCATGGCCATGGTTTCTTCTGTTACCGTGAAGGAGGAGCTTAAGGGTCAGAAGATCAAAAAGGGTGATGAAATCTCGCACTTTGCGTTCGGCGGCTCGGACTGCATCATTATGTTCGAGCAAAAGGCAAGAGCCTCGGGCTTCCCGGACTCTGATCCAGCTTCTCGTGAGCATTTCTTCTACGGTGAAAAGTTGTGCAGGGCCTATTACAAGGAAAACAAAGAACCGAAGGGCTTCGGGTCCCGATTTGGATTGGCTTCCAGATAAGACTTTCTTGCAGGGCAGGCCGTGGGAACGTATGAAGAGGGTCTTTTGGTAACAGGTGATTGAAACGTTATGTATCGTCTCTGCTTTGATCTGTGATGAAGCTGCAAAGTCGGGAAAAAAGTATTTTGTGCATTTTCGCAATTTATCCTTCAATGTTCTCTTCTTTAGTCATTAGTGTACCTGGTAATCACTGAATTCGTCTAACCCGTCATTGCGATGTCGCTTTACTACCAACATACTGTGGTCTCAATTAGCAGTTTTTGTATCGATTTTACAAAAGTGCATGTTATGAATATCGACTATTGAACGTGGACGTCCTGCCAACTAGACTAGAGCACCTGGGCGAACTGCCCAACATGTTAGACGTAGAAGATTTCTATCTCGTTTACCAGGTATCAACGAGATCCTTGCAAAGTTTCACTATCAACTGGATGATTCAGTGACTGCCCGCTCCTCTATATGTGATTGTCTGTAAACTGGGTCAACGCGGAATACCCGCACTAATATGCTTCAATACTAGCCTTTCAAGCTATGCGCACTCTCAACAGCAATCTTTAGCATTGTTCTTCAATCGACTTGTTTAATTGGTTCGTTTAGTACTGATGGAGATTCCCTCCCTCTGCGGTTGTCTCTGTAGATGTTGATAGGACCGGCATTTGCATGTTGTTTCCTTTCTGCAGCTTGTTAGAGGTCTTGTTTCTTGTTTCTCCTCCCTCGTCCTTCTATAGATGTCGTAGTGCAGAAGGTTGTGCCCCTCATAGACTTCCGCATAAAGTGATTTTGTCGGGACTTGCTGAGGAATCAGTTTCATTTACTGCTGGTGACTCTATTATTTCAGGATGCTTTGTATGACAGATAGTCGCTTTCATGGAGAGTATAAGTATCCCTCTATTCAGGTCTTACTTCAATCCCCCTCCACAGTTGACGTATGTCTTTCCCAGGGACATAAGAACCTCCTGAACAAAAGCTCACCTCGCCTGTTTCAATGAGCTAAGAATAGGAATATAGAAACAGGTCCTCAATTGTTCTCCCGGGCTTTGAAGTATAAAGCAGGTTTTACTCGAGTAGCGGTCTTACAGCACAACTGACACGATCTCGGAGTCTACAGTGCATAATAGCTTTATTGAGAATGGTTACAATAAGACTAGTGCAAAACACTGACATATTTGACAGGTTACTTTCCTTAAGTGACTCAATCGATAAGCTAGTCGTTGAAGCCATTCCATTCCTCGTACCGCAGTTCGATGTAGTACTAAACATTCAATTTCTTGGTGAACATGAGTAGACAGAAATGCTAACGCAAAATACCAGTGGACAGTATCGAATTGACCGCGTCAATAATACTTTTCTCCAGTTCGATATATTCCCACCTTCCATCGCGGGATCCCTTTGCCAGGATGTCTAGACTGATCCGTGTGTCCCACCCAGTCGGGTGGACACCTGAAGGCAAGACCTGGCTTGGGTTTCCCTCAGGAACTCTATCTTTAAGAGAAGGGAAGTTTTGCCGAATGGTGTTGACCACAAGCTGTGGTGTTATGAGTCCTGCAATGAGAAGAACGCGCTGCTTTGCTGCTGCCGGGTTTTTGAGGGCATCGACATGACTACGGGCAACGTCACGGACGTCGACCTGAAAACTGCAGTCAGTCCTCTGCTTCTATGCAACGAACCTCTTACCGGTGCCTTGAAACATACGAAATGGTAGAACGGAAATGTAACGCCTTCGATTCGCTTGTGAGTTCCATCAATGAAGCTCGCGATCGCGAAATGGTTGGTTTCATTGATGGACTCTGGTCCATGTATGGGGTGGATCATTGGCCCGATGATGATATCCGGATTTATGACGGTCAAGTCAAATGCTGGCTTAGCCCTTTCCATAAATTGCCACGCAGCTGCCTCAGCGCGAGTTTTGGAGACGTTATAGCCCAGGACGGTTTCGTTCCGTGCGATAGCTTGCTCAGCCGTCACCTGGATAGATGTCAAATGGCAGGCAAATATCCTCCTTCGAGGTACTAACCGGATTCCAATCTTTCTCCGTATAGGGCCTTCCTTCTCTAGATAAATCTTCAAAGGAGTTCAGCACCGAGACAGCACTACCAAGAAGCACGAAGCGTTTAAGGGACGGACCCCCAAAGTGATGTGCTGCTCGCAGAATCTCCGTGGTTCTAGATGCTTGGATGAGTGCTCGTCTGGAATAAAGATAGCTAGTAGTTTATTTACCCCTTCTCAGCTGGCTCAATCATCTCTTTCTGAATATCAGAAACTTGAAACTTCAGTGGAGAAGCTGTGTGTATAACATAGTCAAACGGGTGGCTCGAATTACGGAAAATGTCGTCGAAAGGCCCTTGGGATGTAAAATCGGCTACAATCACGAATTTCACAGCATTCTTCCATGACGGATGGGTGTCAATGATGTCGTTGGCTTTTGCTTGTGACCGCACGGTCGCTGTGACCGTATATCCACGCTAGTAAGGTGTGAGATATGAATTGTATTGTCGCCATCCAGTAGGCTACCGATAATATGACTAACCTCGATCAAGATAGATAAGATATGAGATGCCACGAAACCATTTGCGCCTGTCAGGATGACGTGTTGTCCAACGTTGGATTGTGACATCGTCGTGGTGGAAAAGTAAAAGAGTTTGAGGAATATGGTCTCGGAAGTCAACAAGAATTGCCGATTTATATCACTTTCTCAGCCCCGTTTCTTCAGCACATACGCGAAAGCCGATGCATGCATTTGCCAGAATTTATCGGAATTATGACATAGTCTAGGGTTTTCTGGAGCGTGGTTTCCCAAATCCTTCCTGAACTCTGAGGGATCTTGCTAGGGATTTGACGTCATTATACGACGGATATAGCTACCGTGGATTTTAGCCATACTTTATGTGAGGAGAAGACACGAGGATCTTAGTAATTTCCTTACGCACGAATTTCCAATCTGAGGCGATGATTTACTAAAGACAACAGCATGCTCAACTTAAACCCTTCTTTCAGCCAAGCTAGAAGTAGTAGAACAAAGCAACTGAAAACGGTTCCGCGGATGATCGGTGCCTCGATCCTCTCATTATCTGGTCTGCTGCCATCTATCGTAGCTCGTGGACCACTCACGCCATCCCTGGGTAGCATTTTGCCTGCTCCAGAATAGGCTATACGAACACGGAAATCAGTCTATACTGGGTACAACACGGGTTCGATCCGCAGACACCTAGATTGCGTGCGCGACCGGCCACGACTCTTAATCTGCGATAGTTTTGGCACTTATAATCTCTAGGGGTAATGGAATATTATTTTGTGAACTGCTAATCCTGTGTTGTCTCCCCTCTCATACGTCTTATAAACTGCAGCCGTGCGATGTGGGTGTCTTTGGCCCCCTCGAAACGGTATACCGGGGCCAGGTGGAGCGGGCATGCCGGCCTGCAGTGGATACTATCAGTAAGCCACACTTTACCTATCTTTATGATCGCCACTGAAAGGAGGCGCTTACACCCCGATCCGCCTGGTCGAAAAGCGGCCCCTTTCTATTTGATCTGTTTTGCATCCTTTGAGAGTTCCAAATCTCCCTGCCTGAGATACAGTGTGGTCCATGTGGACTATGTGACCGCGTCTTATTATCACTGTTACACTCCAAATACCACTGAGCGTTTCGCCGTGCTTCGAAGCGAGGTCGAGCAGGGCACCCAGAATATAGACAGTTTGTGCAAACACCGTCTACCGACGCTAAGCCGCGCGACCGAGAAGGTCTTTGCGGTGCGCGCCTTGTTGCTGGAGGAGAAGTGGACCCTTTTCCAAGCAGAACGATGACAAGTCCTGTTGACAATCCACTGGTCAGACGGCTGTAGGACATACAAAAGTCTTGAGCTATGAAGATATCGTTGAAGTGCAGAAGAACTTGACATGACGGTGGCGAAAGGAGGTCCGTCGCGGAACTTGAGGTTGAAAGCTGGTGACAAGTTTCTTACAAAATCGGAGGAGAAGCGCAAAGCGGAGCAGGAAATTCAAGCGTGGAATATGACTGATTATTGTTCGGTTTTAAATCTATAGACTCATTCAGAGCGTTAAATTTTCCTGTGTCTCATCCAATCATTGTGCAGAAGTAAATTGATGTATCCCGCCGCTGTCTATCGGGTCCGATATATTTCTCCCTACGTTACCCGCGTATCATTATCCACCACGAAGTATTGATAATATTCCTACCCAAGCTATCAAGACCCAGTTCTGCCGCCACCGAAGGCAGCTATTGTTAATTGTGCGACAGGCTTACTGCTGAAGAGGCTGTATGTAGATATGGCTTGTACTTTTACCAGGAAAACATGTTTTTCAATCGCTTCTTGTCAACAGCTAGCACAATTTTGAGCTTGAGATACAATACAAATTCTACACTTTTTACCCCTTCAGATCATATGTTCATTACTCATCAGCATATCTTGCATCTCCTAAGAGCAAAGATGTTTGCGAAGAAATTCCGTTTGACAACCAATGTTGACCTCGAAATTTGGCCCGGTGTATCCATCAAATTGGCCTCCGGGCAAGATATGAAGCTGCCTCGGTTCAAGAGCACGCGAAAATGCTTCTAGAGCGATATCAGTAGGGGTGAGAACGTCATTCTGAGCGACTGTCATCAACAATGGCGCAGGAGAGATGTGGTGGATGTGCGTGGATGGATTATATTCCCGGAACGCCTCAACACTATTATTGTCATTAGGAACCATCTGCTGTGCCATAGAAAAAGTATTTACCTCTTGACAGTCACTTCATTCATCCAGTTACTTTTCTTGGCCCACTTTGTGGAAAATTCGTAGCTGTCGGGTGTGGGCAGTGCGGATGGTCCGTGGACGTCTGCGTTAACCACAGGCAACAGTCCGGGAGACTTCCCTGCCGGTCGGGCTAAGCGATCTATCGAGGATTAAAGGTAAGCTAGTATCATATCAGCGGAGGTCATAGCTATATACGCACCATCTTGGAAAAGCTGATTCAGGCCCGCCATAAATCGGGGCGGATCAGTCTGTGGAAAGTTGACCATCCATCAACGCAGGGGACCTGGGGATAGCACCACCTTGACTCTTTTGTCGACAGCACCAACCCATAAAACGTGGCCTCCACTGTAGGAACTACCCCAGGTTCCAATCTTGGACGAGTTAACATCCGGCCGAGTTTGGGCGTAAGTGATGGCATCTGAATAGTCGCTAATCTGGTGCGCAGGAATGATCTCGTGACGTGGCTGGTCTTTGGTACCACTGTCGCCAAAACCCCGATGATCATGGACGAGGCATGACAGGGAAAGCTCGGACACGAAGTGATTAACAAAAGAGTCCAGATCCATTTCCTTCAAGGCCAGGAATCCGTGAGCCATGACAAGACGTGGTAGTCTGCTGTCACCGGCATCCTGGGGCCTGTAGAGCCATCCTCGCAATGTGACATTGTCAGAGGTCTTGAATGAGATATCTTTGCGTGGCATAGCTAGCTGAACTATAAAACTGGGATAGATATGAGGGAGGTGATGAGGGGCAATCCACGTTTACACATGAACCTCCGCTGCGAGAGTAGGAGACAAACGGGCCAAAGTACATATTTGAACTTGATATCTAATCATTGTTCATTCAAACAAATGTGATACGCCGGTTGGGCATACTGTGGGGATCAACTAGCCTGCCATCATTATCAAGCACTCCCCCGCTCCGTTTCTCCACTATAGCGGAACCGCAAAACTTTGAGCAAAGGGCCTTTCGTGAACAGCCGAGGTTGACTCAAGTCGCAATCCACTCAACAGTGAACAGAGAGGTTCGTTGGGCTTTGTGGATTTGATAGTCCCAAAATTGCAATCATGAGACAATTGAAAGTGAAATAATCCGAGTGTATCCACCATGCCCACTCTATTTGGTAATTCATCTTGAGCATCTAAATTATGTGCACCTTGAGGAACCGCTTGCGGAACCGCTCACGGTCGTCGGCGTCTCCATAGATTCCGAATTGGAGACAATTGGAGGCATTGGTCTTTAGCGTTCAGCCACTCAAAGAAGGGCCAGACTCTTTGTGATCCCGGCACTCTTGCCCCAGGGCCGCGGTGGGCAGTATATAAAGGTTGATCATTCTACGCCATTCAAGCATTCTCCGCCCAGATTCCATTGTCATTACAGTCTAGGAATTTGTTCTGCTTGTTTTTTTTTTTTTTTTTTTTTTTTTTACCGCCCTGAACATCTTTATCTGGGGACAATACATCTCCAAATGGCGACCACTAGCAGCGAACCGGGCCCTCAGCCGAGCGTCTCACGCCACGAGCCCCAATACGACCTCGACACCCTGATAAATGCGAGCCCCGACGAATTGAAACAAATATTTGCCCAGCTTCCAGCTCCCTCTGCCAAAGAAATGGATGGCGAGTACGCAAGTGAAATCCCTGCCTACGCCAACGTCAAAGACCGGACGGCCTTGGCAGCTTTGGGTTTCGGCGATTGGCTGGGCAAATCATACACCCCAACCGTGTACAAGCACCACCAAGGCCATGGATTGAATCAATGGAAGCAGCCAGACGGCAGTGTTCGGCGAGTTTTGCGCTTTGCCTGGGACATTGAGCCTTCCGCAAGAGACGGCCGCTCTTCGCTGGTTATGAAATACGCCGCGTTCGACAACTGGGGCCGAACAATCACATTGATCGATGAGGTCCGTGCCGCGGCCAAAGGACTGTACCTGTGCACCTTTGCCACGGCAGTGGATGTGCCGGGATTCTCGGTCAACGGCGAAGGAGGGTTTTTTATCCTGCATGGTCCTCAAAAGCCTTTTGTCGGCCCTGATGATATAGTGGCCGAGGTAGACTGAAAGTCTATACTGTTATTGTGCTCGCATGTACGCGTGATAGGGAAGATGGGCGGCAGGTGATGGGAGCGGAGCAAGTATTGATTCTAGCTTTTTGCAATACGAAACACTTGTTTTGGGCCGTGTTTGAGTAGTTAGCCTCGCACCGCTATGTTACGTGTTTGTCTATCCAACGCAGCATGTCAGTGTCGTCTCATAGACTCAGTCCTCGTGCCTAGAACTCCTAAGAAGCCCGGTGAGGTATGGGGCAGCTAGACAGAAATTTGATAGCTTGTGAAGAGGTACCCACTTTTTCGCCAAGTCACCGGATGACTCTAACTCACCGGATGGTGTCCCTGCTATCCGCCGGCGACTGGGCCTGAACAAATGCTCGATGTTGCGGTTGTTTTGCGGCCAATAATATATCACTGATGTACTCATACATAGTACTGATCATAAAATCCTAGAAGACGCCACTCTTACATCCCCAGGCGAATACTATTACTTGTGACCCAACCTGCAGGGAGGAAAAGAAACCAGCCAGGACTGCCTTGATAACGGTGAGCGAGCCAAGGTTCTGGCTCCACGTCTCGTGGGTGGCAACATCTCAGCTGATTATTTAAATAGATGGATGCACGATAGCGGGAATATTGGCTTCCGAATACATATATTTACAAGTGAGATACCCATCTGGTGTTTACCCAACTCACCAGATACCACTTTCGGCTCAGTACTCATGCCTTCTTTGGGCGTTCGCTACCAGCCTTGATTATGTGGCTAAATCTCCAACAGGCAGACTCAAAGAAAAGTCGACGGTTGTCAGCAATTGCACAAATAGCAGGTACCAGCTCAGGATGTTGATACCAAGAGGCAGCCCACCAGCTGTATGTTGGAGGGTGAGACTTGGGGTGCCAGCGTCGATGGAGAAGTAAAATCCGGATAAGCACCCAAGGCACGGCATCAGGAGGAGGAACATACTAGAGAAGACAATGTTGGTGCGAACGGAGATGACAAGGTAGAAAATGGCGAGGATGGTGGGAAAGACGAAAAAGTAGAATGGATTAAGAACATAATATTCTTTTATCTTCTCGAACCAATTAACCATATAAAGTGCGAGGTCGTGTATTATAGTCTCGCATTGTCAGCTCACGAAGGCTTTTGATTACTTCGCACCAAGTCCTGGGTGTTGACTTTTTGATACGATGTCGCGTCGTGAACTTTGCTCGACTGTCTAGCGTGCTGCCCCTGCGGAGGCGAACATGCCGGTACCATCCCACCAAGTCCCCGGAAGTGCGTTGGTGCTGAGAAATACAAAGTGGAAGCAAGTTCCAACAGAAACGGAACCGCATTTTGCGGAAGCGCAGACTGTGATCGAACGAATTAGAATAAGATCCTACCGGGAATCTAATTACCAGTTGGACCCGCTTGGATTTGCGGTCATGCGGAAAGAGTGTAGTGCCAAGATCAGCATCCAGACAATGGAATCCCGACAGCGTCAATCTGAGCATCATGCAAGTCAAGTAGGCGAGGAACGTCACTAATGTAACCGAACCAGCCCGTCTGTGGTGAACATGAACTTCCTGTAGTGGAGCGAAAAAGAGGTGCTGAGACGGACTCTCGGCCTTGCGCAACCCCATTTCAATGGTATTCTAATTTACAAGACCACCATTGTACTGCACATACTTCTTGATGTTGGATCTGGAGACTTGAATTACCAGCTTCGTCAGCCTCCAACTATGCGGCAACCTGCAACGTCCAGGGCCGCGCCAAGATGGGCTTTACGGACGACCTCAAAGCCGCAACTGCGCCAGGGACAGATCAAAGGATTCCAGGCGCCGTCGTGATGGCAGCAGATGCGACAGGTAGTTACTGTTCTTTTCGAAGATGGCTGAAGTATATACCTGACTAGCTCTAGGGAAAATCATCTTTTCCGAGGCGCAAGGGCAAACGTCGATCAACTCGGACCTTGCGAAACCTATGACGACTGATACGACGTTCTGGATAGCATCGTGTACCAAACTCATTACGACAGTGGCAGCACTACAATGTGTCGAAAAAGGCTTACTTCAACTCGACGCCCCAATCGACACGGTCCTTCTGGAATGGAAAGCCCCACAGATTCTGACAGGCTTCAAAGACTCGGGCGAGCCACAATTGAAGCCAGCAACAAAGAAGATCACGCTGCGTCAACTGCTAACTCATTCTAGTGGAATGGGGTATGACTTCTTATCACCGAAGCTAGCGCGTTGGCGACAGTGGAAAGGACAGCCTATTGGTGCATCTGAGGAGCCCCTCGTGAGTTGATCCTTTGCTTGATACCTGTAAAGCCTCTGACTGGTAGAGGCAGACCGAGCGACAGGCTCTGCTCCTCTTGCTGGAGCCAGGAGATGAATGGATGTACAGTGTCGCAACTGACTGGGTGGGGAAAATGGTCGAACGAGTTAACGGCGGTGCTCGTCTAGGTGAGCATATGAAGAAGCACATCTTTGATCCTTTGGGCATGTCTTCGACCAGCTTTCGCCTTGCCGAGAATGAGCACATCCTTGGCCGTCTCTGCGCAACAGCGCAACGAACACCAGGCGGGAGATTGACCATGTCGAATCCGTATAATCCCCCGAACCCGGCAGATGACCTGGGCGGAGGAGGGTTGTACAGCTCTGTGGCCGACTATATGAAATTTTTGATATCATTTCTGAAGAACGACGGCCTTTTGCTTCGACCAGCCACGGTGATGACCATGTTTGAGCCTCAGCTTCAAGATCCCAGTTCTCTCTTGGCTGAGACCCGCGACCCAGTAAATGGGCCAATGTTCCGCGGTGGCATAGATTGTAACGCATGGAACTTTGGCCTTGGTGGCATTTTGACCACCGCAGATGTGGAAGGAGTCTGCAGACAAGGGACATTGTCCTGGGGTGGGCTTCCCAACCTGGTACCGCTCTCCTATCCCCTCCATATACGGCGTTTGGAGCTAAAATCTCTTTCTCACGCTTTTAGTATTGGTGGATCGGCCCAGTGAGCGGCAATTGTGGAATGTATGCTTCGCAGGTACTTCCATTTGGAGACGAGATCTCCATGGCCCTCGCAGTAGGCTTGCGACGGGAGATACATGCTCTAATGAATGTGCAAAGCATCACCTGAGCATCCTGGATGCATTCTCATTTCTATCAAGAGGAGTTGATGAAGAGATATAATCTAGCAACTTGGACATAGTGTCTTGCCCTACATAGCTAGAAGCCTTCAATTGTATTGCAAACGCTACTGCCTGGGCTCCGCTCATATGCCTGATAAACCCGGTCTAACCTGTTCTCTCGCTCTATGAAGATCGCAAACATTTCCCGAAGCTATTGTATATATGAAGACTCATCTCACAGCATTCGATCCCCAAAAACCGTATTCAGGACGCCAATGGGTTTCTGCAGCTTCCCAAGTCCTTCGGACAGTGTCCCTGACATGTGTTCGTGGCGCTTTGCATGCCAACCCAGCGAGGGGGACTCGACAGCGCAATAGTCAAGGCTGCCGTCACTTTGCACACAGGGGTTACTTTTGGATGGGATCTAATTCTTGTAAAATAGACTGGACACGTCTTTGCACCATAGCAAGTGACAGGCGAATGTGCTGGTTCAATCATGGAAGGACTGGTCTTTGGGTGCCGGGTTGCCAAGCCCCATAGAGATCATCAACAGGACCGGAAAATTATAACGGAACTCAAAGGACGATCAAGAGAACAAGAACCGGATAATAACCATAGTGCCTACTTAGCGAGGAAACCGCCATCCACATTGATAAAGCTACCAGTCATCCAGCTAGCAGCAGGGCTACTGAGCACAAGAACTGCCTTGGCAACATCCTCAGCTGTTCCTAAATGCGGCCAAGGGCTTTGAGAATGCAACATTGCATTCGTCTCTTTGCCTTCGAGGAATGACCGCACCATCGCTGTCGCTAGGAAGCCCGGACAGACGGCGTTGATGTGAATCTTTTCGGGGGCATAGTCTACGGCGACTTGACGCGTGAGATTTACAACAGCGCCTTTGCTTGCGCAATATGAAGCTGAAGCAAATGAGTGTCAGTATTAAGTATAGATCAGTGCGATTTTCAAAGATGTGCAGGAGACTTATGTTCTAGAGCCAGGCTGACCTGACCACTAATTGAAGTAATATTGATAATCCAGCCACGCTCACCAGATGGTAGGGGGGCTTGTTTCATTATCTGTGTAATAGTATATTTCATGCCAAGGAAAACGCCCTGAGTATTAATAGTCTAGGATACTGGTAAGTCCTTCATACAAATAAGTGATTATTAATATAGTTTACCATGGTCTTGTCAAATGCACTGACCTGCTTGTTGACAATTTTATTGAGTCTACAAAAGAGGCCAGCATTATTCACCATACTGTGGATTCTCCGTTAGCTATATAGTTAGTTAGATAGACTGTCGTAAAGGAGCTTCTGCCAATAGATCCTGTTTGGGGGTGTGGAAACTTACATGTCCAGCCTCCTGTAAGTCTTGACTGCCAGCTATACTAAGGCTTTCACGTCTTCCTCTGAACTTATGTCTGCTTTTTGGAAGATAGTATTTCCTTTTAATATTTATTGAATCTCCTCGTGCATGGGGTTATGCAACTGCTTGTAGTCTTTAGAGTAGACTTCAGGAGTCAGGTTACTGCAAACCACGCAGGTTCCTTCAGTGGCGAGGGTAAGGGCAATTGTGTGACTATTACCTGATAATAAGCTGGTAACGACGGCTATACGTCCAGTTATACTAGAGTTAAGTGGATTATTTAGCTCTGGAAGGTACTCGCAAACTAATGATTACAGAGATAATAATGCACTTGAGGATCCCCGACATTTTGGATAGTTTAGATAGAAGCCTGTTTTGGTGAAAATTGAGTAATAATATTGTCGATTTAGTTGTTTCTACAATTGACAGACAGTAGGGGGTTTAAATGATATTAAGTATTCTAAGAGTTGCGCAACATCCGGTCTCTTGATTTTAATCATTATAGGTAACATGGTGTGAGAGCGGATCTGGCATTTGGACCTGGAGAACCACAGTCTATTTAGTAAGAGTGGAACCGCAACCTCTTATACACGGATGGATAAAAGATGGGTAACTTTCTGGAGGAAGGATTATTCTCTCTACTTTTTTTGATCTTATTGAATAATTAATCTACTCTGGGGCCTATTTATCACTCCTTGCCTCTATTACTGTCTGGTTCTCATGTGACCTGAGACTTGAGGGCTGATATGTTGTGAGCTGAATATTACAATAAGAATCTTTATCCAATAAACCTAAGCACTACTGTTATCATAGGGGTCATAGTCCGGAGTGTTGTATAATTGTTATGATATGAAAGCCCGAAACTCATTAACTAAGATATATATATTTTTGGTATCTCTGCTGGGAAAGTCTGGCTGCCCCATATTATATTATATAAAATTAAGACCGTACAAGTTGGAGCTCTTGTTAATTAAGGATATATTATATCTTTTTGCTAAGAATGTTGTTAGACACCTTGGTTAAAATTTAGAGTTTAAATAATATATTTTAAGCTTCCTTTTTCTGATATTAAGTCCAATCTCATTCCCTGCGGACACGGGAGACTGGTTGTTGATAGTTAGTTTGTTGTAAAATGCAGAGATAAGTATTATAGTGACATGGGATTGGGCCATAAGTCAGACAAGTATCTCTAGGTTTGTATATATAGCTTACACCTAGTGTAATGATCTCTTGAAAGAGCCTTTCCTTGTAGACTTAGTGAATGAACCCCTGCGTCTGTGCTAACTATTTATTTAGTATAGTGAGTTTTCATTTAGAGTTCTAGAAATAGTTTCTCAGTGTCGAACACTAAAACCAATCTTAAATCCGAGGGCATATGTTCTACATGTCTTAGTAAAGAGGCCCTTAAAATTCGGGCGACTCTTAGTATCATACCTTGAATGCTGGAAGGCTATTCTGCTAATATTTCTTTCCTAGCCTCTCTTAATGCTCTCTAGAATGCTGATCCTAGGCCTTTGTATCTAGACTGCCATAATATTAACTAATCCTATGAATGTATGTCATATTTTGGTACAGTACTAACATATTATTTCCTGGTGACTGTATCACCTGATTATTGTTCAAAAACAACTCAATGTAATAATGTGAAATCCCGTTTCGGGCTCCTGTGTATAGAAATCTAATTGTACATATGTCATATTAAAAGATGGATATGTTGAAAGTCTCCTTAAGATCCATCCATACTCTCCGGGGCTTTGGGTGCATCTTCTATTATGCTACTTGGTAGTAAGATTTAGTTAGCCTCTGGTTCAACCCTGTATGGGAGAGTCAGCCTCGGCTCCACTAGTTAACCATTTGCCCAGGATACAGGGTGTGTACTTAACTCTATAGTAAGTAACCCACAATATTTCTCCTCTCAGCAAGAGCACCGTAAGAGCCTGTTATATATTACCAAAAGACTTATCCTCCTTAGTCTTTGGATGATTTGTTCTATAATTATATACTATGGCAACCACAAGACCGACCTATCTGATAGAACACCGTGCAAGACCAGCTCTGTATATTAAAAGCGGCCGGCGACAGTATCAAAGCTGTGATCACTGCTGTCAAAACTGTTGTGCCTGTAATGCGGCAGCGTTGGGGGTGGCTCCTTTTTTAGGAGAGAATTATAGTAATAAGAATGCTCCCAAGGCATGCTCCTTGTGTACCCAGTTGAAAAAGTAATGTACTTTTAATTGGCTCTTAAGTCAACCCAGAAGCGCTTTGCCTTGAAGTATTAAATGTAAAATTGATGCTCACTCTACTGCTACAGGCTATATAATTAGCATGTTATCTTCTGATACTCTATATGAATCGGCTTATCCCGACGTATTTTCAGGTGGCCTTGAGTTGACTGGTATCGGTGCGTATGAAACTGCTGTTCTAGATCTCACTAATGATATCCACGGTTCCTCTTTGCCAGAGTTACCCTGGAATCTTCATGAATTCGACGTGATCTTACAGCCCAAATACCAGCCGCTCAAACCCCTTTATACACATCCTAGCTTCATGGCCACTTCTATTTCCGCAGGATATATAATGCCTTTCGACCACTTCAATATGCAACGGTGTGACCGGCCTAAACGCTTTAATCTGACAAGTCCAGAAGTGTTGGACTCAAGTGCATTTCACTATGATGATGGCACCGGTTCGATTGCATCATCGCTTCTACATTCTGACAGTCGCACAGTCCATCCAGGCCAACCAGAGTATCTGACCATGGAGCATTGCGACCTTTCCATTGGTAGTGACCTCCCGGCAATGACAGGTGCTTTTGACGTCAACAGCCTTCAATCTGGCTCTCGAAAGAGCTCAGTTCCTACGGGCCAATGGGCTAACGACCGTGATGGAATTTTTGATCCATTCAATTCTCTGCAAGAAAGCATCTCGCTGGGCACAAATAATTCGCTTATCTCCTCCAGCCTATTACGCATCTACTATAATAGCTTTGAGAACGCTCTATCTTGCTGGGTGACCGAGAGTAATTGTCCGTACCGGAAAGTGAAGCGTGAAGAATGTGAATTACTACATCCGCCTCCAACCCGAACGGCTGAAGTGCGTCACCATCTCAGCATCTACGCACGAGTTTGTCGGCTTGATGAAACATTCGCGCCTTTGCATGGTCAATTGGTGACAAAGTCAGTCAGCCACAAAGCATCGAAATCCATCTATGCTGCCATATTGGCTTTTGCCAGTCAATGGTCTCGCGCTCGACACACAAATACTTCCTTTGACAGTTTCAATAGCATGGCAAGCCGATCACCGAACACCTCTGCTACCTTTGACGAGATTGCGGCACCTTTCGAAAGTCTGCTTCAGCAGAGTCTCTGGCATGAATGCCGAAGATCCCTTGTTGCTTGCAATAATTCGGGCTCTTTCAAGGTCATCTTTGCGCGAATGATATTCTCAATGACACAGAAACCTCACGCTATTAGGGAGCAGGAAAATAGTCTGGGCGCTCAAGACTGGTCCCATGACCCAGCAGGCCCTGACCGTTTCAGGGTTCAGTACCCGAGCGGAGCAGCCAATCTCAGTACAACTACGTTACCCTCGGCAAGCTTTAATTCTGGAGATATGCGCGGTCTTGAAGCCGACAGACGGGCACATATCAATGCCGTCACGGACTGGGACGGCCCGCCGGTTTATACCTGGAGAAAGCACTTCGCCACCTTGCTTCTTGGCGACGGAGGATAGAAAGACCGGCGTCTTCGCAAACATGTACAGCAATAAATGCTCAATTGCCCCGTGGGGATGACATGCAGAGTTTCGATATGCTTTTTTGGCTGGGTGTGATGTGCGACACTACCTCGTCTGCACTCACTCAACGCCCTCCGGTGATAGGTGAACACGATTGTGAACTTCCGAAAGCCACATCAAGCCAATCCCAGGCCATAAATCAAACCTCTTATGCTCAGAGATTGTCCACGTACGGCATCGGCGACACGAATAGAGCAGACAGTGCGCCTGAGCTATGGGGGACCTATCTTTTGAGCCCCCGGCTTCCCAGCGGTGCCAAAGCTCGATGGCCTTGTAGCACAGGTGAAGCTTTTGCAATCTTACAGGAAGCGATCCCTGTCAAGGTTTTGCTGTGGCGCAGAGTTGCAAGGCTGCAGACTCTCAACGCGTGGGCAGATCAGAAAGATGTCGAAGATTTGATCTCTGCGACACTATTGGTTTATCAACATTGGACTGTAACTTACGATCAGTTTATGCGCGATTGCATAGCCAATCACCAGGCTCTTCCTGCGAGAGTACAGTCCTGGTATGTTATACTTGCCATGCACTGGCATCTGGGTTGTCTATTGGCTGCCAATTATATTGAGCGGGTAGATGACGACTCGCTGTCGACAAACTTACAGAGGTCACTTCGACGATCATCTGGCCTTGTCCAGAGCTGAAAAAAGCAAATAGCAACGCAATAGCCGATCTGGCTCGAGTTTCCTGTTCAACTGGCTGTCACACGTTTCGAGACAGTACTGAGTTTCATCCTGCTTTGAGTATGTCTCCTCTACTCACAGAGCCATGGACGAATGTGCTTGTACAGGCACTCGAAAAGGCATGTAGCGTGTTTCTTACATGGCTCTCAAGACGACACCACGTGTTAAACAAGCAGAATGATTGGGTATATCTCAATACCAATTACTCAGATCTTTGCAGGCGTGCTTCCAGTTGCATTTACGGACTGAAAATGCTTGAACAAAAGTCCGATTCGGCCAACTTAATCGCAGCTGCATTAGAAACACAGCCTAACTTTATCACAAGCGATAAAGCATCATCTTTATCGTCCATCGCGTGAGACAGTGGAGCAATGTATTGGTTGGAGGCCTAATGGAGGATCTTGAAGACGTACTCGACTTGCATTTTTTGAGAACCACGTTGTATAGTAAAGAGGGCTCCAATCCATTTACTCTCATCTAAAATTCAACCTCCTCTAATTAGCTTCTCTCAGTGGATCCATGTCTTGCTGTTTCGAGTTAATTGTTCTAGCGCCTCGATATGAGCGGCTTCCAGCCTGGAGATTCGGAAATTTGCAGGCTGGGATTATCAACTTTGGATCAATATTTAACCTGGTCACATATCAAAAGTTGACACCACAGGTTGTGCCTCCTACGAAAGCTATAAGAGCTCACAGTAAAACCCTGGGATCGGCCTAAGCTTCGCAACCCGCAACCTGGTGTTTGCAAAGCAGATTGCGCCGTACCAGGTGGGCTTCTACATCGCAGTCATCCCGCAGGTCTTGTTGAGAATGGGTTGTTCGTGTCAGCTACTTGTGAGAGGGTCGATGAGAGGATTTTTATTCAGTTTATTGTGAGTGTTTGTCTCATTATCATTATTCTATTAGGGGAAATGAGGGCAATGGCCCCATACTTACTTTGTCCTAACTTTATGATTCTAAGATGTATAATAGATTTAGACTTGCACAAATCACATAAGAGATGTGATAAAGATTATTATATATTATGTAGATTATAGATTCGATTTGAAAACTTACATAAATTAAAGAGTTATGCTACTTTAGACATGGCAAGGCTCGTCCGAAAAGCTCGGGATCGCCCGGCTCGGCTCGTGCCAAGACGACCCCGAGCCTGCTTATATAAGGCTCGCGAGCGGGTTTTTAAAGTTTTAAAGCTCGCCCGCCAAGCTTCGAGCTACCCGGCGAGCCTGCCAAGCATTCCTATTAGTTCTGGTATTTCAAAGCCCCACTTGAACCCGGTTCAACCCTACACGTAAAAACACGCTACGCGTTGAATCAAAACAAATCATTTTTATTAAATAATTCATTTAATTTTCAATATTTTCAAAAACTAATTGAATGTAGTGAATCAGTTCAGTGAATAGATATTTTTAATATTTTTTAGTATTTTTTTAGCTTCCTAATTGGGCTAGTTCTAGCTTAAGTCAGATTATATTCAAAGATATATATTTTATTAATAGGATGTCTATTGATGTAAAACCATTGAAATTAAAAATTTCAGGTAAACTAAACTAACTAGATTAGGTAGAAACTAAACTTAATTAGGAAGGTCTTTCCGCTCTGAAGCACGTGACAAGCTCGAATAGGCTCGACGGGCGAGCCTAGCTAATCAGAAATTTTCCCGGCCCCGAGCCGAGCCTGGCCAATCAGAGCTCGAAGCTCGAACGGGCGGATCCCTGATCCTCTAAAGCTCGCCCGGCTCGCCCGTTTGCCATGTCTAATAATAATTAATTAAAAGAGTGAAAATTATATTATTATATTCTGTATATAAAGCACTATTAAATGATACTAGTTTCGAACTTATCGGACATCATTTGACTGTTGTCCTGTTGTGAAGATTTCCCTACTAGAAGGGGTTGGTGGACTTTGGGGTCATTCTTTGTTTCACTCGAAATTGCTAGTGTATGGTTCTGGCAGGATAACGAGACTGCGATACCTAAGGTTGATATGATACTGTAGAAAGCATCCCAAGTCATTGGGATCTATACTAATGAATTGGCCGAGATATGTGTATATTTTATCTGGCATAAAAATAAGGATAAGCCTGTTGGCATTCGACCAGCGAACGATATCTATGATCTCAGGCCTTTACAAAAAAATTTAGAAAAAAAAAAAAAAAGTGAACTCTGGTGGGATGCGATCGTTGAACCACATTCCCTGGCCGCTTTTCAGATTCCGAGTCTGTATTTCAGTACAGATATCCAAATTCATGGAATTTATTCACAAAACTGCATTACATTATGCATGGTTTTTGCTAGCGGCGAAGACAAAACAAGCTTGCGGCCTAACCTTGAAATTCTGCATTGTAAAAGTTCAAGGAAACATAAGCTAATATCCCAGCTCAAATGACTTCGAATTTTGCGCTGCTAGGCTCGCCCCCATTACAAGCGCTCAAATCCATCGGACAAGCACTCATGATTACGACACACTCTTGCTCTGCCTTCAACGTTATAAAATCCCCCGCTTTGCTTTCCGGGTTCAAGCATTGCAAATCGGCTCCATTGATATTGACCTTCATGAATAAATTCAATGGATCAGGCATCCAGCCACTCTCAAGAAACTTCAAAATGTGACTAATTGAAGGCTCTGTGCATTGTTGTACAGCGTTGTAAAGATTGTTGGCGCAACTGTCATGGTCTTTGTCGGCGCCTAGTTGGAGATAGCGCTCCGGAGAACACGCAGCGTAGAGGACGTCGTGTATACCAGGAGATGTGTCCTCAATAATTGTTAAAATAGGATCCCGTCTGTTGTCGAGGAAAGACTCGTGAATAGACGGAAGAAGTTTATGTAAGGTAGACCGGGTGTGAGTCATTGACATATATGTTGGAAAGGTGGGTGTTGACGGAATGGAAAAGGCGAAGGTGTCAATGACCTGGCCTCCGGCGGAGTCTATGACCTTAATTGACTGGCCGACGTGTAGTCGCTGTATCGCGAACCGACGAGCAGGAATAATGGGCATGCTGTCCTAATAGTTGTTGGCAGAATATAGAAATGAAAAGAAAGTTGCTAGGTTTTACATCTTCAGCACAGAGTCAAATATTTATAGCTAGATATGATGCCGTCAGCACTAACTAGAAATGGTATTTCAAAGCGATAGACATGCTGATTATGATTATTACCCCAATTTCTCGAGTCCATTCTATCCCAAGTGCCCGTTACCCCAAATGCGAACCACGGGAGGAAACCAGAACGCAGAGCGATGATCGTAATACAATAATATACAGGTATCACCTATACCCCTCAAGCGAATGCGGCATATTACTCCGCTGTGAAAGAAGCTGTATTTGGGAAAAAACCAGGGATTTGATGTTCGAAGATTAAGGTTCCCATACAGTATGTATATCTTGGCATTACGAATTCATTCGTTTGACCGCCTGTGGAAGTGCCAACCAAGAAAACTAGGTGAGGATTGGGAAAGTTGACATGGGACATTCAGGTTCTCACCTTACAGGTAATAAAAATCTCTCTGCTAACATAATAATCCGGTAATTTACGGTACATCCCCAAAACGAAATGACCCCGACATAGCTTCTTCGAAAGTAGTTTAGCGTATAATGGCATTTAAGGTTCGGGGATGACAACATGCGAGGTGTCGGGGTGAATGAATTCATCTATCCATCCATAATGTATCAGTTGACAGCCCTACAATATACAATAGGGCATTGGAGTTAGATGCCGGTCACTTCAAAGCAGTCATGTAACTGTATGAAATTGACATGGAACTTTATGATGATGATTTGAACTCATATATTAGAAAGAAGAAAATGCAGAGTCATGGGTGGATGGACACTCAACGCGGTGGAGCCGGTGGGATGAGGAATGGGATAATAATAGAATCTGGCATGAAATTGAAGATGATTATCATGATGATATTGACAACAACAGTGACTTCTGGAGAAGAGCAGCGGACGGCCGCAGACTAAGTATCTTTCTTTTTGTTATTATTTCAAAAGAAAACGAACTCGGTGGATTAATCTTGCGGAATAGGTCTAAAGTTGAAGGGTCATTCAATCCGAAATCAGAGAGACAGCAGATGCATCTCCAACGCTTATGCAATTCATACTATATATCGTCAAGAATGGGTATTACTTTCTTCACATTTTCGACCCAGTCACAAATATTTTCTACAAATGTGCAAGCGATTCCCGGCATGACCCCTTTGCTAACGAAGAACCCTGGATTTTGATCCTTATGTATGTGCTCATTTGCTATTCTGTCAATGTGGAGATGTTAGTACCAGAAATATGGTCAAATGAATGGCCTCAAAATTATAAAGAAAATGGATGTGCTCGGAAAAGAATAGATGTCGTATTCCTGTGGGTATGGTCAGCATTGCCAAGAGAGTAGTGCTTGTTGCGGTAGTGGCTATTGCGGTAGTGGCTATTGCGGTAGTGGCTATTGCGGGAAGTATTCGTTCTAACTCTTGGCTCACTACCGGGGTCTCTCAAAGCCAATGACAAAATTAGCGCGTAGTGATGATGATGTAATTCGAAGCAATCGATCATTTACCGGCTTGTGATACCTAGTGTATGATTCACAGATGGCTTTTTTATTTTGCATGTTTCGGTTATGATCTGTTGATCTAGTCGGAGTCCCATATAAATTGCCAGAAACAGGGCTATAGCAGTACAGAGTTCTTTGTGTGAGCTTGGTTGGCTGATACAGGATTATGTTGTCGGTTTTTCAAAAAAGACCAAAGGATCAAAGAATATAAAATCAGGAGTTGTATTTCACGACAAAAGAGGGAGGTGGACGAGAGAAGAAGAAAGCCTGGCCCAAGAGAGCTAACTAATACTCAGTTCTAAAATTATGTGCCATGAATCTCCACGGCTTTCTGATGGAGGACAAGCCCGCCTGAGGCGTCAGTCGGCCTTATAATGGGCTCAGCCAGCGAGAAGGGCTGCGGCCAAGTGAAGATTAACAAGGCAACGCATAACCCAGTATGTTAAAACATACAGGTCTTTCCCATTCGACCAAAAAGCAATAAAGGTGTTAGGTTTATATCTAACACAGTAGTACGAAATAGAGCATTGTATTGATGATATTCGCCAAGCCTTAATGTGCAACCCCGATATCTCAGCCAGCACCATTTTTTGGCAGGACGGTATCCGTCTCCCTCAGCCAGATTTTACCCTGTATGTATCTTCAATGTCGGTCTTGACCTTCAGCCCAAAATTCTTGAGCCGTGGAATTCGAACAAAACCGCCCTAACATACAACAGGTATAAGACATGCGTCAACTGGGAGCAGTTCAATGCCTGGGCAGCTGAACGACAATTCTCAATGTTCGATCAGAAATCGCTAATCAACCCCCTATACGGTGAATTACTAAAGACCACTTCTCGTAGATTTCGATTGTATACCGCCACTGACGAACGTCACCGGATAGGAATTGCCTTTTCTATGATCAATGGCTCAATCGAATTCACCCACCCTGGAACCGATATGCATGTTGTCTGGCCAGAAGAAGGTAACTCGAGCTAAAGCAGGAGCGGGTTTTAAGTTCGAAACGCCAGGAGCTTGTGAGAGGTCAATTCGACGGACCTCCGAAGTTTGGGCACCGGCATCTACAATGGATACAGCAACCTCAGAGGTTTCGGTGATAGGTTGAAAATCCCGCGCAATACACGGACAATCATGTGATGTCCAGAGGGCTTTGCGAGGAATAAACCTGTACATAAATTGCCTGTGTTTTAGTTGCTTCCGAGGTCATAGTTACTATTCTGATCCTATTGGCCTATTCAAGACATTCTTATTTTGGTATTTGTAATAACTAGTAAAACATTGTGAGGGCAGCTATAGCGTATGTACATAACTTTGCCGGCCACCTAATCATAGGACAATCAATCATCGTGCCCCGTGATACCTTTCTATCTTTCCTATCTTAGCGCCGAAGTCTCCCCGCAGCACAGTTGCAACCTGGCACGAGAACTTGCGTAGAGAACCTCAAGCCCCGTGGCAGTCCATGTTGTCTTTTCTCACAGCCGGTTCTTTCATCATTATTGATTCTGCATAAGATCTGTCTCGCTCAAAACTGCGGCTAAACTTGCACATCGGCTCCATGGTTTCGGCTAGCCCGACACGGTCGGTATCCGGCCACAACGATGAGAGCCAGGAGGATTCTCTACATCTAATCGCCATAAACGAGACACAGGAAGAGCTGCCAAGTACCAGTCTGCCGGCAGATAATCTTGAAATACTTGCTCTGGCTAGTGGATTTGGGACGTGGGTCTTTCACTAGGTGAAAAACTGCGGTTTGAGACTAACATTTTATCAGACTCCAGCTTGTCTTTGCTCTCTTGGCCTCATATGGATCTGTAATACGACCCTCCAGACAAATTACAGTTACCAGCTGACAGTAATATCCAGGCGCAGCTGCTGTCTGCTGGAATCAGCCAAGCGGCAACGGGGTTAACCTGGATGGCCGGACCACTTGCAGGGACTTTCGTTCAGCCTTTGATCGGTATAATAAGTGACAAATTCGGCCATCAAAAAATGATTGTCGCTACCGGTGTCATTGTCTTGTCGCATCGCTTGTAGGGCTCGGCTGGGCGCCGGATCTGAGAGAGCAAAGGAGTGAAACAGCGAAGGCTTTGGTGTTGGTATTTATATGCACTCTAAATCTTGCCGTGCAGCCAGTCCAGTTCCGTCTACAGATCCTAATCAATGAAGTGTGTCGTCTGGAACAGCTGACCATGGCGTCGGCTTGGGTTACGCGCATGATCGGGATAGGAAATATTCTTGCGCAGCTCGCTGGATCGGTTGGCACGACGAAACTACAACCGTTCACGACTGGGAGTCACTTTAAGGATTTATGTGTGCTGACGTCGATTGGTCTTATTGTTACTACAATCGGACTGGGACTGTTTGTCAGGGCTGGGATGAAGCACAAATCCCCATTAGAGGGAGGAAATAATGGGCAATGTAGGTTTGTAGGGCCGTGGAAGGACATACGGAGTATTTTCCCGGGTGCAGCCGGCGTTTGGAGGTTTCAGGTGCTTTCCTGGATGGGGTGGTTCCATTTTCTACACTATGTCACTACGTAAGTGATCTCTGTTACAGTCTTGAAAAGTGAATTGGTTGTTCTAAATAATTAATTACTTTAGATATATCAATTCCCTTTGTAAGATTTAAATAATATTAGTTTCAATACTAGTACTTCTGTTAACTCTAATGAACAGCTTTCTATAATCTCCTTTAGAATGCAAGAAAAGTAGACAAGACAGGATAATAGTTTATTAGAATAGAGTCTTTATAATTTAGATCCAGAGTAATACTTTTAAATGTATACCTATTATTAATTTTAAACATCCTACTTTTTGTGA